>NC_142068.1:12287500-12447500 GCF_059756535.1 Pantherophis guttatus
TCTCTAAGCAGTTTACAGAATCAGCATATTGCCCACAACAATCTGGCTCCTCATTTTACCCACCTTGGAAAGATGGAAGGTTGAGTCAACCTTGAGTTGGTCAGAATCAAACTCTTGGCAGTGAATAAACTTGCAGTACAGGTAATCCCTGGGTTATGAGCGTTCTCTTAGTGAATGTTTGAATTTACGCGATAAGCCCCCCTAGCATTTATGAACAAGTTCTGAAACTATGAATCTTGCAGCACCATAGCAGTTGTTCGCCCTTACGAACAACCGCAGAGGCTCTGCAACATTCGTCCTGGATGTTGCCTACCAAAATGGAGCTTCTGAGAGGCGCATCTGCCCCTCAGAAGCTCCATTTCGGCTAGCAACATGCTGGGTGAGGCCTGAGGAGGCCTGACGAGTTGGAGGGGTGCAAGCAGCTGAGAGGCTGGAGAGCAGACTGCTTGCTACATCTTCACAAGGTAAGTGACCCGGTGCGGCAGGTTGGGGGGGAGGAAAACAATTGTGGGGAGCATGAGGTATTTCAGTGGGTCGTGGAGGCCTTGGGTGGTCTTGGGTAGATGGCCTATTCCATCACTAGGCACCCCCTGGCCTTCCCCACCCTGAAATACCTCATGCACTTAACGAGCTTCGGATTCGATTAGCAAGTGTGTGGGGGAAAGGAGGGAGTGATCCCGTTCAAGGTACGAGATTCACTCCCACGAATCCTTAGGTTACGAATGGAATGGGCAGGCTCCATTACATTTGTAACTGAAGGACTACCTGTACTGCATTCTAACCACTACGCCATTATGGCTCCTCGTGCTGGCTGGAAAATCTGGACCTTTAACCTCAACACACAGTATTTATAGGCCATCAGATTGAGGAATGCTGATTTATGAAATGAAAGAGATTCTGTTTTACAATAATTGCAGCTTGCGGTATCATCAATATCAGATATGCCCTAATTCTGCTTGGTGATAAATCAACTTGAAACCATATTCATTTTAATTTAGCATAGTAAAGATGAAGCAAAAAGTTAGTAGAATTATTAGAAATGAAGGTAGAGTAGTAGAGAAGCTGGAATAACTCAGTACTTTGCTAAGCAATGCAGCCATTTTAATTAGCACTGTAAAATAAAGGCAGTGTTTTTATTCCTATGGATTTATAGCAGACTTCATCAATCCTCCATTTATTCGTTGGCAGGCTTCATTACATCTTCCTTCAGTTTCCGCTTCTCACCTCAGTGTTCGAACTCTTCATGGCTCAACTTCCAGCGCGTGAGTGACACCTCTGAGTCAAATAACGTAGCCACAAATATGCTTAGAGACGGGGTTATAAAGAGGTTGCCCATGACTTGATACTACTGCATCCTATGCTGTTAAAGGAGGAGAGGGAAAAGACACAAGCCCCGAGACACTGAAGGGATCTCAATTTCAACCTCCTCCCCCCAACACCCACTAAAATCAGCCACAGAAAAAGGTGGAGAACCATCATAAAACAGGACTTCCCATTCTCAATTCCCAAAGTTAGCCCGTAACATGGGTTGGTGATGCTGAAAACTGCTTGAGAGATCCAAGATCACAGGGCAATTGCACACCTGTCCCGAGCTCTCCAAAGGTCTCTATGCTGTACCTTGGCCTGAATGCAGACTGGAAAAGGTCCTGATTTGCTTAAGTCAGGACCTTCTGAAACCTCTCAACAATCTTTCCTAAACAGGGAAGGTAGAAGACTGGACAAAAGTGGTCTAGCATGGCCGGGTCTAAGATGACCTCTTGAAAAGGAGGTGCACTACCCCCTCTTCAAAGCAGATGGTACCACCCTCTCCCCCTTTAACCACCACTTGGATCCAGGCACATGTCACCTTCCAGAAAGCCTTAATCAACTAGGAGAGGCATTGGTCTAACACACAGGTGGCCAAGCTCACCTGTCCACTTCCTCAGGATCAACCCGCTCAAACTCTTCTCAGATAACAGGGTTGCCTGTCATTTTCAAAGGATCTGAATAAAGTTGAGTGACTGACACATGCTGAGATTCCTCACAGCAGCCCCCTCCCCCCCCAAGAGCTGCCCCAGCTTCTCCTTACCAAGGAGGGACTTGGTCACCCGAAACAGGGCTAAGTGGCTATCTGCAGATGTAAAAAGAGCGGAGTATGCTTTTCCACCCTTATCGCCAAAGTTAGTCCCAATATAGGTTCTTACCTGTGCGCTATTGGCTTCAATCTTTGCCTTCCTCCGGTGGTGCTCTGGACTTCTCTTGTGTTGATTCATGTCTGAGCTATTCAATAAACCATGACACTCTACAAGATCCACGTATAGAGAGTCCATGCAGGCACAATTCAGTTCAGCACTCGTATCTCCTGCTCATTCCTAGCAGCAGTGAGGGTCTTGGCCAAAATACATGCCAGGACATATAGAAAACCTTCTGAAACCACACTGGGCCAAACAGGCGCCTAATCAAAATAGGCCAGATAATTGTGAAGAGTATGAGGGAGAAAGATTGAAACTTGGAATAGCTACTTCCTGATCATATTTCTATCTACCTATTGTAAATCTCCAGGAATAGATAAAGTGTATCTTAGATAAGCAAAGGAACACAAACAATCCCATCTTTAAAAATAGGGAGGAGGTGGGGGGGGGGGGACAATCCAGGAACTACCATAGAAATTGAACTCTAAATATGTTGAAAACAGTGTAATAACTACCAGACTTGTTAACAGGTTTTATCCGATTATCCTCACAGACTCTGATGTCGAGTTCAGAAACATTCCCATACATTTTGGGGCAAAAGTGGGTTTCATTGGCAACTGAAGAAATTTAAAATAGCTTACCATTCATATGATAATTTGACAATGCATTCTTTATGGTGATAAGAACATAGGGTTTTATTTTGTATTTCACTTGCATGATTTTTGAGTAATGTAATTGCGTCCTTGTTTTCTAGGTCCTTTAAGAGCTCATCTTCCAGTCACCCACATGCCAAAGTTGTATCTCTGACTATGGACTCCAGTCCTGAACCTCCAGGTCCACCTTCTCATCCTTCTACCCAGAGTAGCCCCACATCATCCTCTCGTAGTAAAAGCCCATATTAGTTTTTTTTTTCTGTTGCATTCAAAGTTTTTAAGAATTCAGAGTTATATGCTAAGCTACAGCATGTTTGACTACACAACTAAAATTAATTTATGTAATAGTGAATGAATTATTTTCACTTGGAATAAATGTTTTAGGAGGAACTCAGTTTTATTTTTATAGTAAAACCTAAGCCTTAACAATAAAAACTGGTAAGAATGTTTGTAAAAAGTCACACCCTCATCACTCCTCCATAATTCTTTTATTCATTTAGAAATGTATATTTAACACTTTTTCAGTCCTCCCACTTGAATTTGAACTAGAGCACTCCTAAATTTCAGGTGTTTCTGAATGAGAACTCCCATAATTCCCAGCAAACATGTCTAAGATAACAGCTGCTAGGACTTCTCCAGGACCATCTAAAGCAGGGGTGTCATTGAATGAATTCCAATATAGTACCTTCTTTTTCCTCTGTCTTGGGAGCTACTAATTGCTAAGAACGCACACTCTTTTTAAACTCAAAGTCATTCCTGTGAACTCCCACTTTTCCCGCAGGAATACCTTAAAAAGTGTCCTGCTTATTGGTCAACTACCCAGTGACCTGGTGGGTGAAGTAATATCTACCATGGCTTTCTATGCCATGAATTTCTTAAAACATCATCTGGCTTTGCTCCAAAATACCACATCTTCTAAAAGCAAAATAAAACTACTATTCACACTTACTAAAGGTTGCTGGGCCTATTCCAGAGCACAGTCATTTAAAGCCCTATTTGAGCTTCGTATCCAAGCAGAGCACCAGTTCCCTGTAGCATTTATGTATTGAATATATCTGGGTCACCCTACCGCAGGTGTCAAACTGGCATTGCCATGTCGTCACATTGTCGAGGAGTTTCTGACACTCCGGCGAAGCACAGGTGGTTCCAGAGGAGGCTGACACACATGACGTATCAAGACCTTTTCCCCTTTTGCTAAAACGGTGGGCGTGGCTAGCGTGTGATGCATCCGGCCTGCGGGTTGTAAGTTTGGCACCCCGGCCCAACTGCATTCCCTCTCTCAGTCAATCCTCCTGTATCGCTTATCACTCCAAACCTCCCAACTATCCTCCTTAGGGGTTGCCAGCAGGGGTGGACTGCTGGGGATTCGTGAGAACCTCTAGCTAAGTTTCTTTGCAATTCGAAGAACCTCCCAAATCCCACTCCTGGCTGGCCCCACCCACCCCGCCCCTCCCAGGAGTCCCCATGTGGCCCGTTTTGGATGCAGGTAAATGCAGGGTGCGCGTGAAGGCTTGGGGAGGGCGAAAAACAGGCGTACCGGAAGTTTGGGAAGGCCAGAAACGGGCCTCTGGAGCCTGGGGAGGCCGTTTTTGCCCTCCTGGAGGTTCAAAGAAAGGCTCCGGAGCCCGGTGGGGGGCAAAACACCCGCCCCCCCGCCATGATGCAGGAAGCTGACTAGACTACGTCCACCATGCCCCCCCCCTAACAACCGGGCAGAGAACCCCTTGCTAAAATTTTCGAAGCCCACCCCTGGTTGCCAGTAGTTAACTCCACATGGCATTTTAGAGGCTTTCCTTATTCAAGCCAACCTGACTCCTTGTCTCTTCTGTTCTATCTGTCAGTGAATACCAGTTGGGAAAACAGGAGATGTACAGGAATGAAGCAACACATAAAAACACTTGAACAGAAAACCTTTGGCCTTTAGCGTTAACAGAGGCTTACGCCAGGCAAAACTGCCGTTATCACGTACTTTTATTTTTGCAAGTTCTGAATTAAAATTTGGGGAGCAGTAATATTTTTGTAAAAAAATTTAATAGTAAGACAGACTATATACATTGATGATATACATTAAAATATTTTCAATTAATTTATTTTATCAATACATGGTTATATTATTAACAGTACAAAGTAACAGTCATCTGTACCTTGTGGAGGGGGGTGGGGAAATGTTTTAAAGTGCAATTTTGATGCCAGATAGCACAGGTGGCAGCCTTAAACGTTGTTCAGCCAGGCATGCCACCGTACCTTAATACCCTAACAGCATAAGAAACTCAATTGGAAAAAAAAAATACAACTCTTGCATATTTATCAATTTGACAACCATAAAAACTTGTGGACTTAAACTCCCAGAATTCCCCAGGCAATTCTTACGCTGGCTGAGGAATTCTGGGAGTTGGAAGACCACAAATCTTAAAATTTGCCAAGGATGAACAACCCCCCGTTTAAATCAATATCTAACAAGCAAATTTAAATGAAAAATTTAAAAGAATATAAACTTGCCAAGTGATTAAGAGCAGATGCTTTCCTGCACTGGACTTAATATTTCAATTCACTGATTTTTCTGCTTGCTTCCTTTTTCCCTTTCAAATTCAGCAATCTGATTAAATATATTGAGTAAGTTCTGAGGCAGCTGTTTTTTAGCACCACTGCCTAATGGTTCTTTCCCGTTCAGCAAAGCTTCCTCATCTCCTCCTTTGGCCCTTGGAGCGTCTCTTTCCCTGTTCTTGGATTCTTTCTCACATTTACCCTTGGCCGCCTCGGCTCTACCATCCACATTGTATCTACTAGGTTTATTCATCCATCGGCTGGTATACTGTTTGTAATGTTCGGCGGATTTGGAAGAGTAATCCGACCCCGTGGGGGACGTGGAGTACTTGGCTTGGCTTGGGCTGAACTTGTGATAACCCTCCCTGCCTGGTTCTTTTTCCAGCCTTCCTGAATCACTTGCCTTATTTCTGTCATCAGCTTGTCTGTGGTAGGAGCCCGTGCTATCCCTCCTATTAGACAAAGCTCGGTCTGATCTACTCTGTCTTTCAATCTTGCTACTACTATTTGCCCAAGTCTTGGAGTGATGGCGGGAATCTCTAGAATCTTCAAACTTACCTCCACAGAGGTCATCTTCGGCATACATCTTTAAAAACGCGCAATCCCCTTCTCTGTTCCTTACCTCGGGTTTCTGATTGGCTAGCCTGTCTTGCCTCGCTAACAATTTTTCCACTTCGTGCTTTTGGTTAAGGAAAGAAGCAGAGGTATTGGCGGGAGGGGAATAGCTGTCCTCTTTCCCGCTCGGATGGGGAAACATCCTAGAGGTGTGTTTTTTAGAGCTGCAGGAGGATTCAGACCGGTTCCGACTCCTTTTCTTACGCTTTTCGTTATCGGAAGAGGAGGAGGAAGAGGAGGAGGAAGAGGAGGAGGAGGAGGAGGAAGAAGACTCATCTGATGAAGGATCACAGGACGAAGAGGAAGTTGACTTTTTTCTTTTCTTCTTCAACCTAAAAGTTTTAATTCATCATGAGGCACTGCGATTAAATTTCACAATGGGAATGTGCGAAAGTTTCAGCTGCTGAGCTAACAAAAGTTTGGGTATCAATAGGAAAAAATACGAGGACATTGTTTGACTAGAAGGGCAAAACTCTGGGTTTCTTTCAACTAAATGAGTATACAAGTTAGTTTTAAAAGTTTTCAGGCAGGCATACCTGAAAACCCAACTACTACCACTAGACTTCATGTAGAAGAGGGTACACATAGCTCAGGGTTGAACTGTGGAGTCCTTGGTGCACTCTGGGCTTGCTTGCTTACTTACAGACATTCCATTACCCCACTAGGTAACATCATCAGTGTTATTGAGTGTTGGGTTTGCTCCCTGTTTATAGACAATAGCTTGCCCTGCTACCCTAAGCATCCTAGAACAAGCTTAATTCAAAAGTGCTATAGAATTCCTGGAAGTTTAGCATTCAGTCATATCAGTTATCAACATACATATAGAAATAAACCATGTTTACACATCATTCAAAACAGACAATTAAAAAACTCAGAGTAAAACAAAACAAAAAGCCAGAACAGATCCCCTCCAGCAGCCAATACCCAGATAAGCGGGGATTAACAACAAACAAGCAGAACACCATATCCTAATTAAGGAACACCAAAGAGGAAGTCACACCTCCAACACTGGCAAGACAAGCTACTATATATAAACAAGGAGCAAACCACACACTCACCAGTACTAAAGATGTTATCTAGTCGGGTAATGAAACATCTGCAATTAAACAACCAAGCTCAGACAGCATCAAGGATACCACAGACTTCATATTTTTCTACTACACAGAATCTATCATAAGATCAACATTTCCTATCAGAGACCAGAACTACATTGTAATGTTGCATATACATACATACATACGTACGTACATACTAGACATGCCTAGTATGGATGCATCCTGAGGACTATCTGTACATTAGCCAGTGTGGAAGCCAACAATTTCCATGATAGCCTAAAACTTCAGTACAATAGCAATAGCAATAAAGACTTATAAGAGCCATGGTGGCACAGTGGTTAGAATGCAGTACTGCAGGCTACTTCTGATTGCCGGCTGCCAGCCGTTCGGCAGTTCAGTTCTCACAAGGTCAAGGTTAACTCAGCCTTCCATCTTTCCGAGGTCGGTAAAATGAGGACCCAGATTGTTGGGGCCGAAATGATGACTCTGTAAACCGCTCAGAGAGGGCTATAAAGCACTGTGAAGCGGTATATAAATCTAAGTGCTATTGCTATATACCGCTTCACATTGCTTTACAGCTCTCTAAGCGGTTTACAGAGTCAGCATATCGCCCCCAACAATATGAGTCCTCATTTTACTGACCTCGGAAGGATGGAAGGCAGAGTCAATCTTGAGCTGGTTGGGATTGAGCTACCGAACTGCTGGCAGCCAGCAGTCAGCAGAAGTAGCCTGCAGTACTGCATTCTAACCACTGTACCACCATGGCTCTTCAGGGGTCTATGACAATTCGCCATACCCAACTTTTTATGGCCAACTTTCCATGGCCAACCTGACGCAGGACAACTCGCTGCGGGACAAGAGTTACGCCAATATCAAAGAAATGGTGAAATAGAATCATTAAAGAATGGATGCAAAAGGAGGGACAGAATGATATGCGAATGGTAAAAATTAAAATAATTTTTCATTTATTTGAAATAATTAAATAGAATGGTTAGATTGTAGTGCAGTGAGTTGTCCAATGGCAAGTTGGCCATGGCGAATTGTCCTGTGGCAAGTTGGCCGCAGCAAGTTGGCTGTGGCAAATTGTCCCATTCCACTCTTCAGTACAAGTGATTATACTCTCATATGTACAAAGCAGCAAGAGAAGAAATTAATTCTGCTATTATTTCTGAGTTGAAATCCACACATCTTAAAAGTTGCCAAGTTTGAAAAACACTGCCCTAGAACCAGGGGTGAAATGTTCCCGGTTCGGACCAGATCTCCCAATCCTATAGTGATGGCAGCGGGTGGTTCGGAGAACCAGTAGCAAAAATCCCTCCCCCCCACATGCCGAGCTGAGTCGCGCAATCATCGGAGGCTTTTTTATTTTATTTTTAAAAGCATTTTTTCTACAACCTCTTCGGCCGAAGAGGTTGTAGAAAAAATGCTTTTAAAAGTTAAAAAAAAAAAAAGTTGGCCACGCCCACTCAGTCACATTATCCCACCCCACCAAGCCACGCCCACAGAACTGATAGTAACAAATTTTACATTTCACCACTGCCTAGAACTACTCTTTCATTGTAAAGTAAATTGCTTGCAGTACCTTCTTTATAAATAAAAAAACATTTGAGGAAAAAATATCACATGAGAAAACAAAAAAGCAGCATCAACAGTGAATTGTTATTATACTTACAGCATCAGATTGCTCTATGGTTTATGTAAGAAAAGCTGTATGGACACACACAGGTAGGTATGAGACACTAGATAAATTAAAACAGGTTACCTTTTTTCTTCTTTTAAGAGTTTACGCAGTTTTTCTGCACTTGTTTCTACTTTCTTTTCTTTCTGCCTCTCTTCTTTTGCAGCTTGTTTTTCTCTAATTTCCAGAGATTTCTTTTTTAAATCCCAACATCAAAAATATGGTATTAACAAGTTATAACAAGTGAGTCCCATCCCAACCCACAACATACAAAATTTACAGAGATCCCAAAGGAACCATGTGCAAATAAAATAAAATAAAATAGAAATATTAAAGGAAAAAAAAATAATTACAAAGGATGGTTAAGCGATAGGGATGAATGAGCATGGTATTTACAGTTCATGTAGTTTGTAGCCCAAATTTTAAAAGGCAAAAGAGAAGAAGAAGAAGAAAAAAAAGTACAGGTTATTTGGTATCCCGTAACCCAACATTAGCAATCCGGGAAGTATGAATGGAAGGTTAATATGGCAACCAGGAAAATAGTTGGTCACAAAGAATAATCAACCGAACAGAAATTAATAAGGAATGTGCCATTATTTGAATTTAGACGTAAAATGCAATTCCCATCAAAACAGAATTGAAAAGGGCCATGTATGAATACAAACCATGTGGCAACGGTATCACAGCCCAGTTTGATGCACAGTTTACACACGGAATCGTATTCCACAGGGGTTGTTGGTGATGAGCAGCACCAGAGAGGTCAGACACAGCAGCAACAGTTCCAGTTCGGAGGAAAATGCATTGGAGAGAAACGTATCATCAGTATTACAGGAGAACACCCTGCCAGGCCTTGTATGTGCGTGCTCAGAAGGACGTTCTAACTACTGGACCCCCACCAAGGAAAGCAGAGCAGAAGTGGGCATTTTATCCCCTTTTTTATATTCAAACACTTCCATTCGCCCATTACTTTTTTACTGTCACATTAAATGGAAAAAAAATTGTGGATAAAAAGACATGACCCCTTAACACTTCTCACATGTACCTCTCTTCACCTCACAGAAAAGAAAACGTTGCAGACAGGCACATACACAGTTGACCCTCGGCTTCTTTCCGATACGCATTATAATAATTAACAACAAAACCTCTGATCCACAAAATCCTGGTTAATAAACAGCAATAGCAATAGCACTTAGACCAGAGGTCGGCAACCTGCGGCTCTGGAGCCGCATGTGGCTCTTTCATCCCTCTGCTGTGGCTCCCTGTCGCTGGTCGGCTCCACAATTGATAGGGCTTTCGGTTAGAACAGGTAGAGGAAAAAGGATGCCGTGCTAGGAGGAGACTCTATGGTGGGGGAACCGGACTTCCGGTCAGCTCCAGAATTGATGGGGGGCTTCTGATTAGGACCTTTGTGGCTCTTTGAGTGTTTTAAGGTTGCCCACCCGACTTAGACTTATATACCACTTTACATCCCTCTCTAAGCGGTTTACAGTCAGCATGTTGCCCCCAACAATTTGGGTGCTCATTTGATCCACCTCAGAAGGATGGAAGGCTGAGTCAACCTTGAGCCTGATGAGATTCGAACTGCCAAATGGGCAGGCAGCCGGCAGGCAGCGGAAGTAGCCTGCTGCGCTCAAACCACTGTGCCACCATGGCTCAATTTTTGAAGGTATGCCAAAAGTTAACTCTGTAGATCACAGATCTTTATAAACCATATTATGCCCACGATTAAAATGCTTCAGGGCTGTGTATTCCGCTTGCCTGCTCCGTCAGGTGTCCCTGACCAAGGCCAGGTGAGATAAAAAAAAAAAAACCATTTAGCTTTGACTAGTACAAAACGCTTCCTCAGGCACAAGGGATTGCAGACCAGAGTGGGGTGGGGGGGGAAAGTCCAACACGTAATTTGCTTCTTGGGTATGACATTGGCAATTTACTTTAGTCAACTAACAGAAAGTAAAGAATCACCTGTATCTGTTGACGGAGCTTCAACAAGGCCTCTTCAGCTTCTTGAAAGCTTTCATCTATGTTTAAAGCCTTCTTGTAGTAACTCTCGGCGTTCAACAACTTATCTTCCTCTTCCAACCTGACAAATGATTGTAAGCGCACATGAACCTGAAGTGCTTTATGCTTAATACATTTTAAAGAATGCTCTTCTCTTAGCCTGACTCAACTTTTCTTCGGATGGGGACCTAGAATGCAATTCAGACCTCAATAGGGACAAAGTGAAATAGGACGGATCTCCTCCTGTAATGTGGAAGGTTTGTGGCTGTTCTGTTTTAAATTTGCAAACTCTCTTTTTAAAAAACAAAACAAAACACAGATGTTCAGTTAGTCCTCAGTTTACGACCACAATTGGGACCAGACTTTCCATTGCTAAGCAAGGCAGTTGTTAAGTGAATTGCAACCAATTTTACGAAAGTCACAAATGTGATTTCACATTACCCAGGGAAGCTGTAACTGTTTTAATATATGTCAGTTGCCAAGCACCCAAATCATGTGACCGTAGGGATGCTACAATGGTCATACGTGCAGGGACTGGTGGTAAGTAACTTTTTTTTCAGTGGCATTGTAACTTTTGAACAGTCACTAAATGAATGGTTGTAAGGAAAGGACTACCTGTATTGCAATGCGGTGCAGGTAGTCCTTGAATTACGACCACAATTGAGCCCAAACTTTCTGCTGCCAATCGAGACATTTGTTAAAACGAGTTTTGTCCCATTTTATGACCTTTCTTGCCGCAGTTATTAAAGTTAGTTGCACGGTTGTTAAGCAAATCTATCTTCCCCACTGACTTTGCTGGTCAGAAGGTCGCAAAAGGAAATCCTATGACTCCGGGACACCGTCATAAATACATCCCAGTTGCCAAGTGTGTGAATTTTGATCACATGACTATGGGGATGCCACAACGGTCGTAAGTATGGGAAACAGTTGTAAGTCACTTTTTTCAATGCTGTTGTAACTTTGAACGATCACTGAATTGTTGAAAGTCAAGGGCTACCTGAAATTTGTATTCATCAACTACTATTCCAAATTCATTTTCACATGCAATATTACCAAACGAGTGTCAAGGGATCTCAGCTGTCAGTTAGCTAACCAGGGAAAAGATTTGGGGTTAGGATGGTTGATAGAGGAATAAAGATGTGTTCGGCAGCTGTGAAGCATCCACATTCCATTCAGATAAATCATTAAGAAAGGAACTAAGAAAAGGAACTAAAAATAAAACTGCCAACAACATAATGTCCTTTTACAAAATGATGGTGTCGAGCCCAGCTCCCGGGCTCGCCACTGATGTGGGGGAGGGCAATGAGGTGAGGGTGCCAGCCGTCGCAACGGCAGGGACAGTAGCAACCGACCAGGATGACACCTACCACCGCGTGGGAGGCGCCGGAGAACTATTGCGCCTCTCAGCTGGTCCCAGACAATTGGCGACAGACCAGGGTGGAGACGGGAAACCCTTGCTCCACTACACTGTTCCACGGCTGTGTCTCGGGGGGCAGACCGCCGCAGCGCAGCTGACGGGCTGTCACAAGACTGACGGGGTTCTGTACACTGGGAGGGGGGAAGGTCAGATTGGATCGGACGGAGGGAACATGGCTCGGCACAAACCATGGCCACCTATGCCGGATGCTGGCGGGGGATTAACATAAGAGGAAATGGGATAATAGGGGGATAACCACGGCTAATTAGGGGGTGGGTCCGTAGGATTAAAAGCAGCGCTGGAAGGCGGAGGCTCCCAGCGCTGACTTCACATAGCTTATTGCATTTCACCGGGTTCTGTGGCTTGCCTATTTAGGAAAGAAAATAAAGACACTTTTGCTTCGTGATAGCTTCGTGTCAGCTTTATCATTGTTCCAGTCGGGCTGGCCCTGACAGATGGAATAGTCACATCTAGAGCAGTGTGTAACCTAGTAATGATTGCCTTTGATAAAGGATGGTTAACAGGGCTGGAAAAATGCAGAAAAGGCAGCAACAATGAACATATGTCTCAAAACGCTTTCACTACCAAAAAAAAAAAAAGATATGAATGTTTGGGATACTTTAGTTGGGAAAAAGCAACAGCAGGAGTAGGCTATATCTCCTACCTCCAAGCACCTTACAGGCATTTAGTTGATAATTGAAAGAAACACAAAGCCAGACTACGGTGGAGTTCAGCCTGACCCAGCGAAGTTGTTACGTTCATAACCAACTTTGCTGCATCTCAAAACCTGATTAACATTCCTCCTTATCTCCTTCATGAATAAATCCTGCTGAAGGCTACAGGATCCAGGCTCTTTTGGCATCTACTCAATGCTACTTTGACAGGGGAAACACCGATGAGCACCTTTATATCCACTTAATTGCTATGCAAACCAGCCCACGCTTAACCGGCTTGCTAATCAGAAAGCTGTTTTTATTTCGAAGCGCAAAAACAGATGGCGGTAAACAGCGCAAGCAGATATAAGTGGGGAGGTGAACAGATGATTTCACATCAAGCTGTGCTCCTGAATTAGCTCCACACATAGGTCTACCCAAGTTGTCCTTTATCTTTAACCAGGCATAAAAATATAGACGAGGGAAAGAAAAACGTAAAATGCACGGAATGGAGAAACGATAAAAAAAACACAAGGCAACACTTACTGGCCTCCGCGTTCAACAAGCGTTTGACAAAGGTATTTTCTAGCATTTCTGTGTGTGGGGCACTGCTCTAAAGCAATTTCAAAATCCTCAATTGCTTTATTCAAGCTTCCCTTTGTTGCATAGCTAGAAGAAGAAAAAAAAATACCTGTAAGTATATCTACTTTTCACTGGCTCATGAAATTATTGGGTGGCAGACATAAAGCAGATACTTACAGTGCTCCACGGGCTACTAAGGCTTCAACATTTTGGGCATCTATTTCCAGTGCCTTGTTGTATTCATTCATGGCATCAACATGGCGGCCCTCTTTAAAATAATCAACACCAATTTTTACACTAAAAATAAAATTAGTTAAGTTAAGATTTCAATAAACCAACAAATACCTTTATGAAGAACGCAAGTTAATTAATCACGACATTAAAAACAAATGCCAATCATTTATTTTACAACTGCTTTTCTCTATCAGACTTGCAGGGTTTTTTCCCCAAAACTATTTAAAAACCAAAATTCAGAAAAGACAGTAAGAAACAAGGAGGGTCTTTGAGGAATTATTTAGTGTTTATCATTAGCCTACAGTTGAAAGACTGAACAATAAATTACTGCTAATAAAGTACAGGTAGTCCTTGACTTAAGACCACAATTGAGCCCAACATTTCCATCGCTAAGCAAGACAGTTAAGTGAGTTTTGCCTCATTTTGCAACTTTTCTTGCCACAGTTGTTAAGTGAATCAGGCTGCTTGTCAGAAGGTTGTAAAATGTGATCACCATGACCCCAGGGCATTTATGACGACCCCAGATGACCCCAGTTGTCATAAATGAGCCAGTTGCCAAGAATCCTAATTTTGATCAAGTGACCACAGGGATGCTTGCAATGATTGTAAGTGAGAAAAACAATCATAAGTCACTTTTTCCAGCGCCGTTGTCACTAAACAAACGATTGTAAGTCAAGGATTACCTGTAATACCACCCTTAGCACCACATAAACCTTTAATATGGCTGAATGATAAAACCGTTATCTGCTTCCAAAATTCAGGCAATGCTTTTATTGCTCTGGAAGAAAATGGTTCTTTCCCAACTTCTAGAACAGTGTTGTGGCCCGTCAGCGGTCTGTGCAGTTAGTAGCTGATTCCAACAGCAAGGAGGCTGGTGCTGTGCAGCTGGCGCTCGAGTCAGACAATGAGGAGGCTGGAGAAGATGTGGTGCCAGAGGTGGGGATTCAGCCAGGGCCTTCAGAACCTCCAGAAGCTCCCATAAGTGAAGAGGAAGAAGAGGAGGAGCCTCTTCTCGATGCACGAGCACGCAGAGCTGTTAAAAGGCAGGAGTGGCTCCTCAGGAGGAGGTCTCCTCGAGAGTAAGGCTTGGGGCTAATTGGCCACTCCCCTAGCCTATTTAAGGAAGGACAACTGATGCAATTTGCAGGAAACAACTTCGTTCATATTCCTTCACATCTTGATTCCAGAAAAGTTTGATTCGGCTCTTGTTTCTCTCTTATCAGTTTTCCTGCAAATTGCTTCTGGGCATTCTGCCAACCACAGTAAGATTACGGTTATCTGAATTAACAGCCCTTGTTCAGAAAAGCCTGATTTAAACTGTACTTGTGTTCGAACAACTACTAAGAAAGCTCAGTAGTAGTCCTTAATTAGTAAATTAAGGTTTGTACGGACTTTGTGTGTGCTGCGTTCTTTGGGGTCTTTAAGACTTGTGGACTTCAACTCCCAGAATTCTCCCAGAATTCTTATAGCTGGCTGGAGAATTCTGGGAGTTGAAGTCCACAAGTCTTAAAGCTGCCAAGTTTGAAGACCTCTGTTCTAGAATTATCTTGTAATGAAAACAAAGGGGTGTGTACCATTTTAAGGCCCACGAAGCAGATTGTCTTTTCCTCAACGCAACAGCAAAATCCTCTTCATTGAAATTTTTGCTGGGGGAAAACAAACAAAAACAAAATGTTTAATCAACTAGTCTATTTATAACCTGTCCAAATTAATAACAAATCTACTGGAGTTGTCTCACATCGCACTTGTGTCAGAAGCATTAAGGCACTTCCGGGTTACAAGGATTAACCAGTGACATCACTGTTGCCTGGCAGATGCCCAGTTGGAGGCTCCTTTCATGTCCCTGGCAAGAGCTAGAGTGAAGGATGGGAATTCACCCAGGCCCATGGCAGCACTCAGGTCTCAAACACAGGCTTGTTAACCTCCAAGCCAGTGTCCTCATCACATGAGCCACTATACTCAGGAATTGTCTAATTCTACAGTCAGGAAGAGGGACGCGGTGGCTCAGTGGCTAAGATGCTAAGCTTGTCGATTGAAAGGTCAGAAGTTCAACGGTTCGAATCCTTAGTGCCGCGTAACGGGGTGAGCTCCGGTTACTTGTCCCAGCTTCTGCCAACCTAGCAGTTCGAAAGCACGTAAAAAATGCAAGTAGAAAAATAGGGACCACCTTTGGTGGGAAGGTAACAGCGTTCCGTGCGCCGTTGGCATTCAGTCATGCCAGCTGCATGACCACGGAGATGTCTTCGGACAGCGCTAGCTCTTCGGCTTTGAAACGGAGATGAGCACCGCCCCCTAGAGTTGGGAGTGACTAGCACATATGTGCAAGGGGAATCTTTACTTTTACCTTTACCTTACAGTCAGGAATGTTAACCAAACAGCCAAATTTAACTTACATTTGGTGTTTCCATCTGATTAGATTATGCTCAACTTTCAGTGGTATGCAAACTCGCTTTGTCTTGTAGTATAGTTGAAATAGTGATTAACTCTGATAAATTTTTTTGGCACTCTTTTCCCAGCAAATGACGGAAATGTCATTTTTAACCAACTCCTCGTTGAAGGAATTACTTTTCAGTTAAGTTGTTATTTATATACCTTTGTAGTCCTCTCATTAAGGAGGGGGGGCTGGATTCCTCTAGTCCTAATTTGCTTCCTAGGAACTCCACTATAGCAGGATTGGCAAAGCCCAAAGAATTATGCAAAACTTTCTCGTAAGTTTCCAAACTACTGGCTATGTCAATACTCCTCCTGGAAAAAACAAACAAAAAGACAATCATGAACTGAGATAAAACAGTATTTTCTCTGTTCCATCTTGCATTACCAACGTAAGAAGAAATACCAACGAAAAGATTTGTAATAAAGTCCACCCCTCTTTAGATCGGCGGTACCAAATTCTTCCGCTCACTGACCCCCTTCAGGAAATTTTGCAATGTTCCTCAGACGTACAAAACATTTATGATATGAAAACGACTCTAGAGTCGAAACGACTCTAACTGAAGCCATAAAAGTTTCTTGTTTCGTTTCTCAGTTGCCGTGCTTGCGGAGGGGGTGGGAGGGAGATTTTTGGAATGTAGAACGTTTCCTTTCAGAGTGCCAGACATAACACTGATAAGGCTCATGGGAGCTGAAGCTGACCCAGCATATCCTAGCAACGGCAGGAGGGGAGTACCGACAGGCTAACGTGATCTGGGACACAAAGGGGTGGTGGTGGCCAGTATCTATCTTTTAATTATACCAAAGCGGGGGAACTATTCTGAGTTGGCTTGACTTTTGAACGTGCCGATATGTTGTACCCAATAAACAAGATCTTTGAAAAAGCAACAGCCTTGAACTAATTGGGAGCATTCCTCGGAACCATGACAAAAATACATTAATAAATACTTCCTTAATAGTGCTACAAAATAACTGTTGAACTCTTGAATAATCCCATCGGTCCATGTAGGTCGATAGTGACCACTTTGGGAAACTGTGGTGGCCTGTCAGTTGCTGCCCCCTCCAGCAGTCGAATCAGATGAGGAGACAGCGTGGGAGTGAGGGTCAGCATCAAGGCAACCTGAGAGCTCCAAGGGGGAAGAGGGAATGAAGCTGGCAGAGAGAGAGAGAGACAGAGGCAGAGCCTGGGCCGTCCGTCAGCCCTCAGATGGAGAGTCAACGGTCCCCAGGTCTGGAGGTGGCTGATGAGGAAGAAGAGAAACAGCTGGGTCCAATGCCTGATGCACAGATGCGCAGAAGGCAGAGGAGAGAAGAACAGTGGAAATCTGTGTGCCGATCCTTGGGACGGAAGAGCCACTGCTGCTAGTGAAGCCCCACCCTAGCTCTGGGGATAAAAGGCAGGGGGCGGAGATGAATAGATGTGGCAGACAACTATTCCTCTCCCTGCCAGACAGACTTCTCAGCCTGCGGTGAAAGAAAAACTTTTTGCCGGGGCTGCTGGTGCTCCTAATAAAGGAATCATTGATTTAACTACAGAGGGTATGTCGTGTTTGGGGAACTGGGTCAGAACAGAAACCCTGTTTTAGATATATTGTAGTGTCTCAAAAATCAACTACAGGTAGTCCTCAACTTACGAATGCAACTGAATCCAAAATTTCTGTTGCTAAGCGATACAGCTGTTAAGTGAATCACTGCAGTTGTTAAGTTGGTTAATAGGGTTGTTAAGTCAATCTGGCTTCTTCATTGACTTTGCTTGTCAGAAGACTGCAACCATCATAAATATGAACCAGTTGCCAAGCATTCAAATTTTGATTATGTGACCAGAGGAATGCTGCAGTGGTTGCAAGCATGAAAAAGAATCACAAGTCACTTTTTTTTCCGTGCTATTGTAGCTTTGAATAGTCACTAAACAACAGACCATAAATCAAGGACTACCTGTAATGTACTTCTCTCAGAAGGCAGTTAACTTTATAGTTTATAATGCAATTTATATGCCGCCCTATCTCCAAGGACTCAGGGTAGCTCACAACGGTAAAGATGCACAGTTCCTCATTAAAAGCCAATATAAAATTAAAATTCCAATTTAAAGCAATTTAAAATTCATTAAGAAACCCCCCATTAGTCCAGGCTGCGGAACAACCAGGTCTTCAAATCGCGGCAGAACGAGCAAAGGTCAGGGGCCATCCGGAGCTCCAAAGGAATGTGACAATAGAGATGAGATTCTATTAACTGGGTTTTATTGCTGGGTCGCTTCTGACTAACAAGTTTCTTTAGTCAGCTCCATAGATTTTCAAATGGGCTAAGGTCTGGGCTATTCCCAGGACAGTCCAGCAGTGAAATATGATTATCTTGAAACTCCAGAAAAAAGTGGTGTTATTAGCCATCAACCCTCAAAAATACACTTTTCCCAAAAGATTTCTACAATTTTGGCCACTACTTACGTTTGGCAAGATACAGCAAAATTTGCTTAATAAATGTTTTGCTTAGCAACGGAAATTTGAGACTCAATTGTGGTCGTAAGTCGAGGATCACCTGTATATAATAAAAAGGGTTTCTTTAAATCACACAAAAAAGTACACCTCATTTCCATTTCCTACCTGTAATGCACAGGCAAATCTTCAGAGCTGATGACTCCTAATTTGGTATTTGCTAAGCTGGGAGATAAAGCAGACTTGTGCAGTGATACACTGAGCTTTTCATGGTAGCGATCAATATCCTTGATTGCAGCTATTAAAAACGGGAGGAAAAAAAAGACCAGACTTAAAGAGCAGAAAACAACGTAAAATATACTTTAGGGCCAAATCTAAGAGCGATGATATACACTTGCCTTGGATAAGGTCACCATTTTGATAATATGATAAGGGATCCCCATGGCTGCTTTGGGAAGGCACATCTCTTAATGGACAAAGCGCCTAAAATAGAAAACATGTAATTCCAAAAAAATTAGGGATAGACATACTCACGTCTCAATGCACAAAGAAATACTGAAGATTTGCAGGACATCTATGCGGGAGTATTACCTTCTAATGTTTTAAAAGCTGGATTTTTAACTCCGAAGTCTGAGTGGATAACTTGGGAGAAGGGTACCGTGTTTCCACGAAAATAAGACCCTGTCTTATATTTTTTTTTAACCCTGAAATAAGCGCTTGGGCTTATTGCCATGCACTCAAAAGCCCGATTGGGCTTATTATCAGAGGATGTCTTATTTTGAGGGAAACAGGGTACTTCTATCCTGTGTGATAATCGCCATTTGAATTCCATATAAAACTCCTATACTATTCTACATAGAGCAGCAGTAATAATGCAAATTCAGTCTGATAAGGACTAAATCAACAGGCAGTACAGCTGATCGTTCTTTCAAGTCTAATGTATAGGAATATATTCTTTATTGGCCAAGTGTGACTGGACATATAAGGAATTTCTGCATAAGCCCTCAGTGTACATACAAACAACAAAGTGATAAGTCACAATTCATAAATTGTATGATACAATCATAAGATACAAACAAGGGATAAATCGTAAAATACCAATAGAAGGTAGTAGGGAAGATGAGAAGGATACTAGCAATAGCCTACTACATGGGTAAATAACTTTAGGCATAAGACAGTGCTGTGAGAGTTAGGTGCTTAGCAGGGGGAGTCTAATGTATATTTTGCACAATTTTGTGTTCAATAATTGCACCCTTTCCTGATCAGGAAGCTCCTGTTCTGAGTGACTCATGCCCTGGTCGCGCCCCATATGGATTACTGTCTGAGTCACACTTGATCAGAAATGCAACCAAAGCACTTACACAGTTCAGTTCAGAACTTTTGCAACTGTAACAGTAATCCTTGAGTATAAGGAAGCTCCTTTTTGCTGATGGAGCCGATTCTGAATCAAGAGCTTCCTTAATTCCTTTGGATCAACTCAGCCAATTCAGCTGCACGAGAGGCCAAAAGAGAAACCCTTCAGAAAGCGACATCTCCTTTCATATTAACATGTTGTGGCCTGTTGACCACCGGCCTCTCTAGCAGCCGAATCAGAGGAGGAGGCGGCGGTGTGGGAGTCAGGGTCAGCATCAAGGCAACCTGAGAGCTCCGAGGGGGAAGAAGGAATGAAGCTGACACAGAGAGAGACAGAGGTGGAGCCTGGGCCATCCGTCAGCCCCCAGGTCTGGAGGTGGCTGATGAGGAAGGAGGAACAGCTGGGTCCAGTGCCTGATGCGCAGATGCACAGAAGGCAGAGGAGAGGACAGCAGTGGAAATCCGTGGGCCAATCCTTGGGAAGGAAGACCCACCGTTGATAGTGAAGCCCCACCCTAGCTCTGGGGATAAAAGGCAGGGGGGCGGAGATGAATAGATGTGGCAGACAACTATTCCTCTCCCTGCCGGACAGACTTGTTAGCCTGCGGTGAGAGAGAAACTTTTTGCTGGAGCTGCTGGTGCGCCTAATAAAGGAATCTTTGAGGTAACTTCAGAGGGTTTGTCGTGTTTGGGGAGCTGGGTCAGAACATAACATCTCTGACTTACCGTGATTTCTAAATCTGCTATCTCTCGCACTACGCCGCTTCGCAGGCAGAACAGCACCATGAAGAAGCCAAATTCGCGAATAGAACTAATCCTTCCAATCACGATGTCACCGCGTTCGATATCCCGGAAAAAGAGCTCCCGCCTCTCTGCGCTAGG
The DNA here is from genome assembly GCF_059756535.1 of Pantherophis guttatus. NCBI lineage: Eukaryota > Metazoa > Chordata > Lepidosauria > Squamata > Colubridae > Pantherophis > Pantherophis guttatus. The sequence continues at coordinate 12,308,195 of NC_142068.1, forward strand.
GATTTCCATAAACTGCTCCAATGGTGGCATAATAGCATAACAATCTTTGGTAGATGCAAATTAAAAAAAACAACAGTTTTAAATACCGAAACACTACAGGGATTGCCAGATAATTTAAATGGTAACGGTCATGGACGTGAAGCACATGCAATCCCACTGAGATTCAATCCTATCGAATTAAATGAGTTCACTTTTGAATGGGCGTGCTTTGAAACTATGGAATGTGCCATTACGTAAAAGCATTAGAGAGTGTTATCCAATCATCTTGAAAAACTGCTGGGGAAGACGAATACAAATATAACAAATAATACGTACTGCTGAAATAGATCTGCTTCTGACTTTCATAAAGACATCTACCAACTCACTGTGGAAGCAGATAAGGCTTCTGAGTTAATCTAGCTAAATTCTTACCTTTCCTTTTTTTTATTATTCTAATTACTGGATTAAGAACATAGTACAACTGACAATATTTCAAATTATGAACTTGATTCTATTTTCATGGCACAAATGATTTTCAATCTAAAAATTAGTCCACTCCTATTGCAGAATCTAAATTGTATTCCTTACAAGTAGCACTGGAAAAGTTACAAGCAAAGTTAGTATACATAATAATGATAGGGGGAAATACACAAATAAACAGGCAAAAGTTATACTAGGAAAAGATTTTTTTCTAATTTGAAGAAATGCGGGGGGGGGGGAGAGAATCATAATTTATTTATTTATGCAAATTATACGCCATTCAATTCCAAAAGGGAATTGAATGATTTACAATGACAGGCAGGCAGATAGGTAGGTAGTAGGAAAGGTAGACAGACGTACAGATAGTCCTCATTTAGCAACCATCTGAATTTACGACAGTAATGAAAAAATTACTTTACAACCAATCCTCACATTTACAAACTTAGCAGGTCTGTAAAACAAAAGAAAGGTGAAGATCTTAAGCACAGTCGTCATTTTACTTAGTGATTGCTTTGTTAGGAACCAAATTGCCAGTCCCAATTATAGTCGTTAAACAAGGAATATCTGTATTCCTTGTTTACCTAGAATACCTTAATTCTATCAAATAGAATTAAAAGTATAAAAAAAATAGCCAAAACCATTACAGAGGGCTTGTATATTACAAAATCACAATTTTATAGAGACTTCTACTATTGGTCTACTATCTATACTTCCTAAGATTTATGTATCAATTCAGTTGATTCAATTCCTGTGAAATGCTCCAATGTTTATCTTTTTAGATCTTTACATCTCCAATTCCAAGCATTGCTCATAAGATGCACATTCATAAACGTGTCAAACCATCATCTGACGTCATTCTCTTACTTTCATTCTCTTCATTTCCATCTTTTACTATTGTCACATTTGTTTTCCAAGATTGAGAAAAAAGAAGATCAGCTTTTTTTGAAATGAATTGTTGAATCTCAATATTTTCAATCCCTCTTTCTTTTCTGAAACAGAAGAAAACACATCCATAAAAACCTGGCGATTTATTTGATAACCAAAGCATAACTATGAAAAGAAGTAAATCCTATTCAAAACCATTGTTATGCTGCTTCTGGTAGATTCCAAATAGCTGTTTCTTCATAATTATAAATCTACTTATTTTGCTTTGAGGCATATTTGCCCTCAAAACACACTGTCTCATATCCAGCTATCTGGAGAAGAATGCCTAGTCAGGCATTCAGAATCGCACAAAACATATGCTTTTGTTTGGCACCATGACAAGCAAAGGGGGAAGCCAGATTCACCAACTTAACCCCTGCAGTGAATCACTTAATAATGGTGGCAAGAAAGGTCATAAAGTGGGAGAAAATTCACATAAGGACAGAAATTCTGGGCTCAATTCCAGTCGTAAGTCAAGGACTATTTTTTTTTGTACGTACATATATTCAGGGTCCTGGATTTTAACTATCACATATCTAAATTAAGAAAGGAAACAATGGGGAAAAATGGAAACCTCTGTCAGTTCCCAGCAGGCTGCTTGAAAGCAGATTCGGTGAAATGACCTTAAAAACACCTAATAAGGGGATGTCTGTAGAGATTCTCAGTCATCCAGGTCACTGTTGTCCCAAAGGTGATTTTATTCTTTTTTTTCAGGAGGCAACTGGACTTTCTTGTTTTTTTCTTTTGAAGACGTTTTGCTTCTCATCCAAGAAGCTTCTTCAGCTCTGACAGGATAGTGGAGGACAGAAGGATTTATACTCCTTGCAGACAGCTGGTCATTTGCATCCTTTTTAGAAGGTCGTTGAAGCACTTGGAGGTTTATCTGTGTCCTCAGGGTCACCTGAGTACTACTCAGGTTCCTGTAGTCTGCAATTTTTCCTCTGGAAATCCATTCCTACTCCCACACCATTCAAAAGGTGTTCACCCCAAATTGTATAGCTAAAAGTCTGTAGAGACATTCAGTCATCCAAGTCATGTTGTCCCAAAGGTGCCTTTTCAAGAGGCAACCGGACTTTGTTTTTCCTTTTGAAGACGTTTTGCTTCTCATCCAAGAAGCTTCTTCCGCTCCGATAGGATAGTGGGGAAGGATTTATATTCCTTGCAGGCAGCTGGTCCTTTGCATCCTTTTAGAGAGTCCTTGAAAGCACTTCTTAGAGCAGAGGAGGGCAACTATGGCCCTTTTATGACTTGTGGACTTCAATTCCCAGAATTCCTGAGCTAACATGGCTGGCTCGGGAATTCTGGGAGTTGAAGTCCACAAGTCATAAAAGGGCCATAGTTGCCCACCCCTGTCTTAGAGGGTTGTTGAAGCACCGAGGACACAGATAAACCTCCAAGTGCTTCAACGACCCTCAAAAAAAAAAAAAGGAGGCAAATGACCAGCTGTCTGTCTGCAAGGAGTAGAAATCCTTCCATTTCCCCACTATCCTGTCAAGAGCTGAAGAAGCTTCTTGGATGAGAAGGGAAACGTCTTCAAAGAAAAAACAAGAAAATCTTGTCAGTCAGAAAGGTTGGCAGTTCGAATCCCTAGTACAGTCTCTTGCGTGAGCAGGGGGTTGGGCTAGATGACCTCCAAGGTCCCTTCCAATTCTTGTTACTGTTACAGTTGCCTCCTGCAAAGAAAAAGAAAAGAAAAAGCACCTTTGGGACAATAAGGAGATGTTACCTGAGTTACCTGTGAAGAAGAGTCCCTTGCCAGTCCTGCGGGTCCATGTAAGGCGAGGCACAGCTGCGGACAGACGTTGCACTCTGCATATGATCAGAGGCACCCTCACTTCGCGAGGGCTCCAAAAAAGGCTGAGAATGGCAATTGCCCCCACCCCCGCCCCCACCCCACCCCACTCAAGGGAAGCAAAGCAGCCGCCAAGAGCAGAGCTGACTCGTCTCTTAAGCACGCTCCGCCCCACGTTCTCAAGGACACGCCCCTCCAGCTAAGCCACGCCCCCTCCAGCTAAGCCACGCCCCCTCCTCCCACGGAGAGGGCGGGGCCGCAGACTTCGGCTCACCTAGCTGACGACAACGATTCCAGGCCGGCCCCGCCCGGGGGGAGCAGGCCGCCGAAGTCGGGGTTGTCTTGCTGTTCGGCGTGGAGCAGGGAGAGCAGCGGCGGCCCGTGGAAGCCCAGTGCCTGGCGAAGCAAGTCCCGCTCCATCTGTCAAGACGACCGCCCACCCGCTGCACCCTGAGCGGCGGCGGCGGCGGCGGCTGCTCCTCCCCCTCACGCAGACGGAGCGCCTTGACCCGGAAGTTAAACCTTTCGCAGCGTTTCCCTTTTTTCGTTCCTCGAGCAAGAGTTGACGCATGCGCCTTATCGGGCTAGCCAAGGGAGGCGGAGCTGACTAAGAATGGGCGGAAGAGGCCTGAGGGGCGGGGGAAAGCAGGGCGATTGGGCGTTTCTTGTGTTTATTCATGCAGCCCGGGGAATTTTGGGAGTTGAAGTCCGCACATTTTTCAAGCTGCCAAGGGTGGTGTAAATCAGGGGTCTCCAACCTTGCCGACTTTAAGCCTGGTGGACTTCAACTCCCAGAATTCCCCAGCCAGCAAAGCTATATATGATGACGTTGATCAAAGCTGGCTGGGGAATTCTGGGAGTTGAAGTCCACCAGGCTTAAAGTTGCCAAGGTTGGAGACCCCTGGTGTAAATAACCTCTTAAGAGATGCGTTTGCACAAGATGCTGAGCTCGCTTGTGACTTGGGCATTTGGCACAATTCCATTATGTAAACTCCCCAAATGGATCGCTTCTGCTGTAGGAAGTAATGGCTGGGAATATTAATATTCCATACTAGTACGTATTAATTAATTAATACATATTAATACAGAATGTGTATTAGGCAAAGGACTAATGATTGAAATCATGCCCAACACCTTTCCCTGCCTTTGGCTGATCTGGGAAGGCTAAGTAAGGTGTTGAGTCAACAACAAAAAAAAAACAGATATGCCTGGAAAGTCACTAGGAACGGAGCAAGACTGGAGATTATTGGGGAATAAACACAATCGGTTTCCAGCAGAATGCCTGCAAAATCTTGGAGGGGGGCGGGCGGGGTGTGTGTGGCCAGGGTGGACGTAGCCAGCTTGACGGAACTCGTGTTGGCCTGAGTCCTTCTCTTCACTGTGGTCGCCTGAGTACTCTGCCAGCAAAAATGGGTTCCCGTAATGTGAATGATGTAGGAATAGTACAAGGTTAGCTATATGAACATTGAAGGACCCTCTTTATTCACATTATTATAAGAAAGAAATGCTTGTTTAGAGATTACACTAAGTCAGCTAAATTCCATTCTTGGTAATATATATCTTCTGAGGGGCCTAGCTGTCAAGGATACAAGGACATCCATATGAAACAAAAAGTTACTTATTATCCAAAACAGTCATGAATCTACGCATCAGCAAACACAGAACTGAGGAAGGTTGTTTAGCTAAGATAATCTTATGAACTAGAAAATAGTGAAGGAATTTAGTAATTAGAAAGTGTCAATTATAATGTAACAAATGTATGTTAACCATATATGGAAAACAGCTGTGCTCGCAAAATCCTTTGTCTTGGAGATGTATAAAAGCAGTTGTATCAGAGCTCTTCTTGGTTCAGAATTCCAGATACAAATCTGGTTCTGAAACTGCGCAATAAACTGTCTCTGGCTGACCCAGGAATGTTGTTTGATCCCATCATTCCATAACACCCGAGCTCCATTTTCGGCTGAGACGGCCTCCTGCAACCCTCTGCCAGCAAAAACGGAGCTCAGGAGGGCTGCGTGCACTGTGGGCCAGTCCTTTGCTGTTTCCAAGGCAGCCCCACAGGCCAGATCTAAACACCCTGTGAGCCGGATCTGGCCCCGGGCCTTGAGTTTAACACCCCTGGTGTAGTTTGAGGGCAATAACATTCAGATGCTTCTAAATCTTTGTAATGTAGTGATATTCCACTAGAGGGTGGAATAAGATCATTCTGACTAAAATCTGACTAGCTAATTAAACAAAAAAAAAGTCCTCCCTCTGTTTGAGGGCAATTTGATACTGCACTTATTTTTTTATTTTATTTTATTTTTCAAATTTATATGCTGCCCTTCTCCTGTAGGACTCGGGGCGGCTCACAAAATACAAACAACACAGCAATCCAAGTGCTAAAATTAGTCAATTAAAAACCCCAGACAATTAAAAAACCTCGTGGCAGATCAGGGAATTTGCTGAAAAAGCCATGTCTTCAGCTCGGCGCAGAAAGTGCGGAGGTCAGGGGCCGTCCGGAGCCCGGTGGATAACCCATTCCAGAGGGTCAGTGCAGCCACAGAGAACGCCCTCATCCCGGGGGCCGCCAGCCGACATTGTCTGGCCAACGGCACTCGGAGGAGGGCAGTCCTATGTGAGCGCACTGGGCGGTGGGAGGCCAGTAGGAGATGGTCCTGCAAGTACCCCGGGCCCATGCCATGAAGAGCTTTATAGGTAAGTACCAGCACCTTGAAGCTGGTACAAAATTCAAGGGGGTATATTTGGAATCACAATTTCAAATCGGCTGACTCAAAGATAAATGAAGAGTGGTTTTTCAGGGCAAAAAATCCAATTCTATTTATCGTGGCAAGTTGACTGCATTAAAATAAATGTTACAAAACACAGCAAAAAAAAAAAAAGTTCTTTCAGGCAAAACAGAATTTCCCTCTTGGCTGGAAGAAGTAGATCTTGTCTACGGTGTATGACAGCAGAAGTGAGAGATCCCCCCATCAGATTTTTTTGGGAGGGGGGCAATTCAGAAACAGACATGGGCAATGAAATAAAATGAATAATATCCTCTTGAATTCTGATTTTAAAAAGACAATTGAATCATTTGTTCAACTTAATTGACATCCAGACATCTCATCTATTAGGATAGCCAGAAACTTGCTTGGATAACAATTTCAATCTGTTTTAGGCCTGGACGCAAGAACGGTCCTCTGTTGCAGCTTGGCAACTTTAAGACTTGTGGACTTCAACTCCCAGAGTTCCTCAGCCAGCTTTGATCAACGTCATCATATATTGGTGATATAAATCTGGGGTGTCAAACTCGATTTTATTGAGGGCCGCATCAGGGTTGTTGTGTTTGACCTCGGGGGGAGGGGGGGCTGGGGTTAGTGGCCAGGGTGGGCATGGCCAGCTCGATGTCACTTGTGTCAGGGGTGCCTGTGGCGGCCCGAGCACTCTGCCAGTAAAAAGGGAGCTGGGGGGGCACCCGCAGCTCTCCCAAGCTCCGTTTTTGCTGGCACATGACTGCAGGAGGCAGTAGCAGCCAAAAACAGAATTTGGAAGGGCTGCACGCAGCCCTCCGAGCTTCATTTTCACTGGCAGAGGCACTACGGGCCAGTCCTTCGCTGTTTCAATGACGGCCTCCCAGGCCAGATCTTAGCCCATGGGCCTTGAGTTTGACACTTCTGATATAAATAGTCTACCTTCGAATTTGTAGATAAACATTTTCGTGTTTGCTCATTGAGAACGTAATTGTGATGTGCTTTTTAACGTTTTTGTCATACACTAAATAAACACATCCCTCTTTTCCAGTGGTGGAATTCAATTTTTTTTACTACTGGTTCTGTGGGCATGGTGTGGCTTGGTGGGCGTGGCGGGACGAATACTGCAAAATCTCCATTCCAACCTTACTCCAGGGGAAGGATACTGCAAAATCTCCATTCCCACCCCAGTCCAGGGGAAGGATCCTGCAAAATCCCCATTCTTACCCCACTCTGGGACCAGCCAGAGGTGGTGTTTGCCAGTTCTCTGAACTACTCAAAATGTCCGCTACCGGTTCTCCAGAACTTGTGAGAACCTGCTGGATTTCACCGTTGCTCTTTTCTAATCCTATGAAATACTTATGCTTTCTTAACTCCGTGGAATAACGTAAAAGGGGGGGAAAATCAGTATTAATTGGGCAAGCATTAACACATTATTACCTCAGAAGACAGGATCTCAAAGAATAAATGGCTGTTCTATATTCTCTATAAAATGGAATTTGGGACAAAGCTCATCACCTTTCCTCTCGCACACAGTGCAACTTTATATACGGCTGCTCAGAATTCAGTGACTTAATCCCAGATAAATATGCTTGTAATTACTGCAGAGAGCTCCACCTTTGTGCATCTGGGGACTGAAGGTTCATTTTTAATTGGGAGCCAAGGGCAGGTTGGTGTTGCCAGGGCATTGCTAAAGGAGGTGATTTGGGATTGCCAAGAATAGTCTTGCCCGATCAAGCCTTTGCCTTTTGTTTCCGACAGCGGCCAACGAAATGCCTCTGAGGCAGAAAATGCAGACATACTAAAAAGTTAGTAGATTCAAAATTGTCCTAAAAATTCTAGCCTTGGAGGCAGCGATAAAAAGGTCTACAGTATATGTTTGCTGCAAAAGACAGTTTGATGGAAGGTAGTAAAGAAAGGGGCAGTTTCTTTCTGCCCATCTCCTTCATTTCTTCTGTAGCTCATCGTTTCCCATTAGTTTAGTGTTTCCTCAGATTAAATGGTTCCACAGAAGATGTTATTTAATCAAGTATAGTTGGACATTTTGCAAAATCAGTGAACGTTATAATTTGATTAATGCATGACAGGGAGAACACTCCCAAGTATTCAAAAATTCTCATCTAGTCTGAAAGCAGCAACGGTGATTAAGAAGAATTGAGCTGGCAGGAAGTGGGGAAGAGTATTAAAGCTGCGAAATGTCTTCAAAGAAAAACCAGAAAGTCCAGTTGGCTCCTGAAAAGGCACCTTTGGGATAACCATGACCTGGATGACTGAGAATCTCCATAGACATATACTGTGTTAAATGGACAAATGCTCTTATCAAGCAAGACTCGTCTGTGCTGTATGGAATACGGTGATATTTAAATCTGAGTATGTTTGGAATTGCTCTGATCATCTTATTTTTCAATCCCCTGCAGATTTCGTTGGCAGAAATGGACAGTCTGGTTCTCCAAATGTCGATGATCTACGAGACCGCCTTCTGCTGGAAATAGCCTCCCACCGGCCAGTACGCTCGCACAGAAATGGCCTCCTCAGGGTGCCGTCCGCCAGACAATGTCGGCTGGTGACCCCTAGGGGGAGAGCCTTCCCTGTGGTGGCACCCGCCCTCTGGAACAACCTCCCCCTAGAGATACGCACGATACCAGACCTCCGGACTTTTCATCGGGTCCTGAAAACTCATTTATTTCACCTAGCCGGGCTGGCTTGATTCCATCCGTTTCGGTTTTAATTTGAAATTGGTTTTAATTGGGTTGTTTTAAATTGTGGGCCGAAATTATTTAATTACCTTTTAAATTGTTTTTTAAATTTTGTATGCTCTGTTTTATCTCGGCTGTTCACTGCCCTGAGTCCTGCTGGAGAAGGGCGGTATACAAATCAAATAAAATAAATAAAATAAATAAATAAAACCATCATACCTCACCGTTGGTCATACTCTGTAAATCTAAAGTGATTTGAAATTCAACACTATCAGAAGGGCCATATACTGCTCACCTTTGTACCTTTGATATACTGAGATATTTAGGTATTATAGAGTAATACGTTGCTGAGGAGATTCACTCACCCTTGAATAATTAGCTTCCCTCTGGCTCTTTGTTGTTTTAATCAATGTCCCAATTTGTGCAGCATGCATTGCCACAAGTCCCTAAAGAACAATTAAAACAAAGTGCCCTCTGAACATTTAATGAAGCAGATGTTCACACATCACCCCACAGTCATTAGCATCCCCCTTTCTTGTTTGCCTTAAATCCTATTGAAGTTTAAATTGAAGTACCTGGAGAACTAATTACTTTCAATTGACAATTGCATAGAGTATACAGAGAAACACAGGAAAAAATATATGGAAGAAAATTTTCACCAATATATATATATATAAAATCTGGAGTGTGACAATCACATGTTCACATAAAAAAAAGCCCTCACCTTAACTTTTAAGAGACATAGCTGCAAACAGTCAGTCTGAATGAAATGAAGTTCAATGTAGACAAAAGTAAAGTCCTACACTTAGGCAAGAAAAATCAAAAGTACACATACAAACTGGGTGAAACCAGGCTTAATAGCAGTGATTGCGAGAGGGATCTTGGCGTCTTAGTGGACAACCAACTAAATATGAGCCAGCAGTGTGCAGCAGCAGCCAAAAAAGCCAATGCAATCCTAAATTGCATTAACACAGGGATACAATCAAGATTAAGTGAGGTGCTAATACCACTCTATAAAGCCCTAGTAAGACCATACCTAGAGTACTGCATCCAGTTTTGGTCACCAAACTATAAAAAAAGATGTTGAGACTAGAAAAAGTGCAGAGGAGAGCAACCAGGATGATTAGGGGACTGGAGCAGAGGTGGGATTCCAAAATTTTTACTACTGGTTCTGTGGGCGTGGCTTGGTGGGTGTGGCAGGGGAAGGATACTGTAAAATCTCCATTCCCACCCTACTCCAGGGGACGGTTACTGCAAAATCCCCATTTGCTCCCGATCAGCTGGGACTCGGGAGGCAGAGAATAGATGGGGGCGGGGCCAGTCAGAGGTGGTATTTACTAGTTCTCCAAACTATTCAAAATTTCCACTACTGGTTCTCCAGAACTGGTCAGAACCTGCTGGATATCACGTCTGGACTGGAGACTAAAACACATGAAGAACTGTTACAGGAACTGGGTATGGCTAGTCTAGTGAAGAGAAGGACCAGGGGAGACATGATAGCAGTCTTCCAATATTTGAGGGGCTGCCACAGAGAGGAAAGGGTCAAGCTATTTTCCAGACAAGGAATAATGGATGGAAACTGAACAAGGAGAGATTTAACCTGGAAATAAGGAGAAACTTTCTGACCGTGAGAACAATCAACCAAGAAATGGGGCAGGGTCTCCTGCTTGGGCAGGGGGTTGGACTAGATGACCTGGAAGGTCCCCTCCAACTCTGTTAATCTGTTAAATGTCATTGAAGCCAGTGGGCTGAATTGTACCAATAAAAGAGAACATTTGAATCTCAGGGTTGAAATGAGGGGTCATTGGTGTTCTCGGAGCTTGGTTGTTTTTTGCAATTGCTTCACTGGATAGTTTGGGTAATGAAATGTCTACAAGAAACAAAACCAAGCTCAGAGAGCACCAAGGGCTGAATTGTATTTATATTGCTTTTAAATTTGTTTTTATAAATTGGGGTGTTTTAAATTTGTTTTGGGCCAAAATATTTAATGTATTTTTAAATGGTTTTTAACGTTTGTACTATGTGTATTTTATCTTTTGGCTGTTCACCGCCCTGAGTCCTTCGGGAATAGCACGGTATATAATTTTAATAAATAAATAAATAAATAAATAATAATAATAATAATAATAATAATAATAATAATAATATAAAACCAGTTCCAGTTTTACACTTATTTTCCACAAAAGAAAGCAAACGAAAGATTATGTTTGTTGTTAACTATTGTTTTTTTTTACCGTCACTTCCTAAAACAAGGGGAATATCTGAAACTGACTACTAACAAATAAAAATGAAAGAGGAATGAATACAGAATTCTAGTCCTTTCTTATTCTCATTTTCCCATGGCATTCAATGGGAGGCTGATCAAGGGTGAAATCCAGCAGGTTCTGACAGGTTCTGGAGAACCAGTAGTGGAAATTTTGAGTAGTTCGGAGAACCGGCAAATACCACCTTTGGCTGGCACCAGAGTGGGGTGGGAATGGGGATTTTGCAACAAACCCCAGGAGTGGCGCGGGAATGGGGATTTTGCAGTATCCTTCCCCTGGAGTGGCGTGGGAATGGAGATTTTGCAGTATCCTTCCCCTGCCATGCCCACCAGGCCACGCCCACCAAGCCACACCACGCCCACCAAGCCACGCCCACAGAACCGGTAGTAAAAAAAAATGGATTTCACCACTGGGGCTGATGTTTGAGAAGTTGGTTATATTTTGTCAATACAGTATTAAATCCCTTGTTCCATCCCACTATAACTGGGCATTTGACTGCCCAATCTTTCCTTTTCCATATTTTTAATAAAACTTATTCTTAAATCACAAGAGCAGAAGATTTGTGCTTTAATTCTCTCTCCTGTCCTTAAAAGAAGACACAGCACTCAAAACTTATAAGGGCCAGAAGGGGGTGCTACAGAGCTACTTTTTCCAGTTTGGTGGTCCTTATTGATGCTGGTTAGATGAGAGTAAAGCTTTCCTTACCTTTTGTGAAAATATGTAATTTTTAGAGACTCAATGCAGGTAGTCCTTGACTTATAACTATTCGTTTAGTGATTGTTCAGAATTACATGCCACTGAAAAGAGCGACTTACGACCGTTTTTCACACTTACAACTCTTGCAGCATCCCCATGGTCATGCAATCGAAATCCAGACGCTTGGCAACTGGCATGTATTTACGACGGTTGCAATGTCTTGGGGTCATGTGATCCCCCTTGGCAACCTTCCAATGAGCAAAATCAACTGGGAAGCCCTTTTCACTTAACAACCATCTTACTAAGTTAACAACTGCAGGGATTCACTCACTAACCTTTCTGCAGCCAGAAAGGTTATAAAACTAAACGAGATGCTTCACCAGCAAGAAAGGAGTGGAATTTGGGGAGAAACGACATCGGTAATTCAAAGCATTAAGGATACTTTGACAAGAAGCATCCAGTTTTGCTCGCCATGATATAAAAAAGATGTGGAGACTCTAGAAAGAGTGCAGAGAAGAGCAACAAGGATGATTAGGGGACTGGAGGTTAAAACATATGAAGAACGGTTGCAGGAACTGGGTATGTCTAGTTTAATGAAAAGAACGACCAGGGGAGACATGATAGCAGTGTTCCAATATCTCAGGGGCTGCCACAAAGAAGAGGGAGTCAAGCTATTCTCCAAAGCAACTGAAGGCAGGACAAGAAGCAACGGATGGAAACTAATCAAGGAGAGAAGCAACTTAGAACTAAGGAGAAATTTCCTGACAGAACAATTAATCAGTGGAACAACTTGCCTCCAGAAGTTGTGAATGCTCCAACACTGGAAGTTTTTAAGAAGATGTTGGATAACCGTTTGTCTGAAGTGGTGTAGGGTTTCCTGCCTAAGCAGGGGGTTAGACTAGAAGACCTCCAAGGTCCCTTCCAACTCTGTTATTCTAAGAAGCTACAAGGAGATTATGAATAAAATGCAGAGCATAGATGGAGAGCTGGAAACCATGATACAAAGGACAAAGAGTGACTAAGATGCCCAGGAAGAAAAGGAGCCAGTTGAAAGAGTAGATGAAAAAACAGAACAGAAAAGCAACAAATAAAATGAGATGACAAGAAGGAGATAACCACAAAAACAACAATGATTGATGAAATAAGCTGAGGGGAGAGTATTTTAACGGAATTAAAAAAGGAACTGGAGCTGCAGGAATATTTTTTTGGAAGAGAGATAGGGACAAGAGTAGATATTTTGAAAATTAGACAATGGAATAGGGCAGAGAAGGGAGAAATGTTTAAAATGATTGGTCAAGACAGAGACAAAGATCCAAGAGAAGAATATGGGAGGCAAGCTAAGAAAAGAACAAATAAAGCTTTAAAGTGGGCAAGAGACGATGGATAGAAAGATAATATTTTTAAATATAATAGTGGCATAATTAAAAATTAGAATAGGGATGCAAACTAGGGAGTGGGGGGATTAATGGAATACACATGCTTATATAATAAGGTGAAGTAATAACAAGGGGGGAAATCAGAATTTGAACAATGTTATTATCAAATATGCTTGAATAATATGATGATTGGCATAAAAATAACATATTGAAATATTGAATAACTAAATAATGGAAGATTATTACTCAACATAAATATGTGTATTATTATTAGAACCATATAAACTTGCTAAACGTAACAAATATGATTAATAATATTTTATTTGTAGTAAAAGGAATGACACTCAGAATATGGTGATTGGCATAAAAATATCATATTGAAATATTGAATAACTAAATAATGAAAGATTATAAATTGACATAAATATGTGTTCTATTACCAGACTTATATAAGCTTGTCAAACGTAGTAAATACAATGAATATTATTTTATTTGTACTAAAATATGAGACACCCAGGAACCACACTGTTCACGCATTGATATGTTTGTGAAAAAAATAAAAAAACTTGAGAAACAAATAAGCAAAACAAGAGGTTTGGGATCCTTTTAGCTACTTCTCTCCTTTGTGAAAATGAGCAGTATTAGTGGTGGTGGGGAATTGCACCATTTAGGCAGTAAATCCAAGAAGAAACTAAAGTGGTCGGGTTTAAAAACATATCTGTATAACATATCATCAGGCAGAATTCACATTATCTTCTGTCATTCTCTCCAGCAGTGCCCTTAATGCAAATAGCTCTAATTGCTGTTTAAGTATCACATTAGGGACTTGGTGTCACCAAAACAATCCACGGAAAAACGATGTGCGCAGACATCTTTCGTGTACAACCCTGTTCATTTACCCCCCTGAATCAAGCACAATATCATCTAAAAATCAGTCCGTCCATCCCCTTGCAGGAGCTTTTCCTCAAAGAAGAGGAAGTTAGGATATGGTTTTCTCCATCATTGCTTCAAAGGGCCCTGATCAGCTGCCTGAACTCCACAATGTAAAACATTAAATTGAAAATGAATACAGCAATAGAGAGAGATGAAGGAACTGGAGGGGAGTAGGAAGGAGAGGGAAGGAAGAGTAAGGAGGAAGGAAGGGAAGGGAAAGCAGAGTAGGAGAGAAGGTAAGACCAGGGGGAAGAGAGGAGGAGAAGGAGAAGGGAGGGGAAGTAGAGAAGAGAAGAAGAAGGTGGGCAAAGAAAGTTGGAAGGAGAAGAGGGAGAGGCTATGTTTGAGGAGAAAGATTGCTGTACAGTAAAAAAAGAAGATGAAGTAGAAGAAAGGCAGCTCTGAACAAACAAATATAAATATATTAGGAAAAAGAATGAATTGTTAAAGAATAAAAGAGGATAAATATGTACAACTAGCAAAGTTAGAATTTAGGGATAAATGAAGAAGGTGTTTATGTATGCAAGTATAGAAATACTGAGGTATATTCAAAAAAAAAAGGAAAGGGGGAAAGACGATATTGACAAAAATTGTAACAGAGTAAAATATATTTGAATTTGACTAATTGTATAAGATAAGAAACGACCAACACTCTGTCTAAAAAAAAAAAAAAGAAAGAAAGATATGGGTGAAGGTGGGAGAGGAGAAAAGAAAAAACCCAATAAAACTTGTTTTAAATAAATAAATAAATAAATAAAGGGGGCCCTGATCAAACTTCTGTGACACAATGAAAAAATCAAAGAGCTTCGAAGAGAAGCAGGCTGTTGTTATGCAAGGACAATTTTAATGACGCAAGGAAACTTTGCAGCAAGCAGACGTCGCAAACATCCGTACATTTCTCTTGCGGTTTGACATCTGCTCTTAACCCTGTTATTCCAGCAGTGACAGAGGTCTGCAACTGGTCGGCCCCACCGTCATTTGGGGTCTTCAGCAGCTGCTTCAGAACCTCTGCTCCTACATAAAACAGGAAGTGAAAAGGTGAGAGAATTAAGTACAGTGAGATCCAAGCGATGTCTGAAAAAGCACACTTTTTTTCCTTGCAATTTGCACCAGGCTTACCCTCCCACACCCACATCCTGTACCGCAATGCAATTTTTAAAAATGCATGGGCCCAATGAAACTAAGAAAGGGTTCTCCCTCTGAAAGGGTTCGAAATCTTGGCGTCCTCCTTGATTCACGGCTGTCCTTGGTGGATCATCTGACGGCCGTGACAAGGGGGGCTTTTGCATAGGTTCTCCTGGTACGCCAGTTGTGCCCTTTCCTAGACAGGGATGCCCTCCATACAGTCACTCATGCTCTCATTATTTCTCGATTGGATTACTGCAATGCCCTCTACATGGGGCTGCCCTTGGGGTGCACCCGAAGGCTCCAGCTGGTCCAGAATGCAGCCGCGCGATTTGTTATGGGAGCTTCCTGTTACTCCCGTGTAACACCTCTCCTGCGCGAGCTGCACTGGCTGCCGGTGGCCCTTCGGATCTGCTTCAAGGTGCTGGTACTTACCTATAAAGCCCTTCATGGCATGGGACCGGGGTACTTGCAAGACCACCTCCTACCGGCCTCCCACCACCCAGTGCGCTCACATAGGACTGCCCTCCTCCGGGTGCCGTCGGCCAGACAATGTTGGCTGGTGGCCCCTAGGATGAGGGCGTTCTCTGTGGTCGCACTGACCCTCTGGAATGGGTTACCCATCGGGCTCCGGACGGCCCCCAACCTCCTCACTTTCCGCGCCGACCTGAAGACATGGCTTTTTCAGCAAATTCCCTGATCTGCCGCGAGGTTTTAATTTTCTGGGGATTTTAAATTGGCTTGTTTTAGCACTATTTTATTGTTATGTTGTTTCTATTCTGTGAGCCGCCCCGAGTCCTACAGGAGAAGGGCGGCATATAAATTTGATAAAATAAATGAATAAATAAATAAAAGGAAATTGCTAGGAAATGCAAAGGGGGAAAAAGCAAGAAAGTTTCCCCCCCCCTGCTTAATGTTCTATCTATTCTTCTTTGAGATTGGAGCACACATGCAGTCATTTAAATCCGCAGGCACTTTCTGCTCATTTGGAATCCATTGTGTCTTTCTGTAGCGAGAAAAAATATGCAAGCTAAACAATTCGCATTTTTTCCCCCTTCGTGCACCATGCTGTTGCACACTTTAGCAGCATGACACATCATGGTGATTAATGCCAATGATATGGCAAGCTTCCAAGATAAAAATAAATGTACGTTGCAACAGGCAAACCTACAACAACTCCCCCTCCAAGCTAGAAAACAAATCAAGTCCCATCAGAACCAGGAGTCATTTTCTTCTGTCTTTAAGATCTTCCTTTACCACTGCAATACCGTTGATCTGCTAATCGTTAGTTTTTATTTAAAACAAAAATATGGTGATGGGTACTAGGTTAGGTAGCATTAAAAGGAGAATAATTGGCTAGGCACATAGTAGTTAGGAGCGATCTTTGAATTCTAGGTGGGTCCTCACTTACAAAAGAACATAGCATATAGAATAGGGGTGAAATGCTCCCGGTTTGGACCGGATCGCCTGATCCGGTAGCGATGGCAGTGGGTGGTTCGGAGAACCAGTAGCAAAAATCCCTGCCTCCCCCCCCATGCCCAGCTGAGCCGCACGATCATCAGAGGCTTTTTTTTAACTTTTAAAAACATTTTTTCTTCTGCCGAAAAAATGCTTTTAAAAGTAAAAGAAAAAAGCCTCTGATGATCGCGCGGCTCAGCTGGGATCGTCGGAGCCTTTTTTCTACAACCTTCAAAAAGGTTGTAGAAAAAATGCTTTTAAAAGGCTCTGACAATCCCAGCTGAGTTGCCTGATCGTCAGAGTCTTTTAAAAGCATTTTTTCTACAACCTCTTTGGCCGAAGAGGTTGTAGAAAAAATGCTTTTAAAAGTAAAAAAAAAAAAAAAGGTTGGCTACACCCACCCAGTCACATTACCCCCCCACCAAGCCACGCCCACAGAACTGGTAGTAACAAATTTTATATTTCACCACTATTAATAGGGTTGGAAGGAACCTTGGAGGTCTTCTAGTCCAACCCCCTGCTCAGGTAAGAGACTCTGTACCAGTGGTTCTCAACCTTTTCTTCACCACGGACCTCCTTTAAATACCTTTCGTGGCCACAGAGCAAGGGCCGTCTTAACAGCATTATGGGCCCTGGGCAAAGCAGTGTATTGTGCCCCCTACAACAACTATTCACAGGAATAAAAATGTAAATGGTTGATAAAATTAAACATATACCATGTTTCCCCGAAAATAAGACATCCCCTGATAATAAGGCCAATCGGGCTTTTGAGCACAAGCACTAAAATAAGCCTCCACCCTAAAAATAAGCCCTCCCGAAAATATTTAAATGCACGCACAGCCGGTCCCCGCCATTTCCTCTGGTTAAGGTTAGGGAGACAGAGCTGGAAATTGGGTAAGATGGCTCCACGCGCCCCAAAATAATAAGACCTCCCCGAAAATAAGCCCAAGCGCTTATTTCAGGGTTCAAAAAAATATAAGACAGGGTCTCATTTTTGGGGAAACACGGTGTTTATTTTATTGGCACTTCCAACAAAATCGGTGTGGAAACATTAAAACCATGCTGTGCAGCAACAACTAATCAACATGATAAACATTTGAACAATACACGAAGCTTGAAAAACACAATAATACTCAGTAAGCCATACAGTTGCTGTATTTATATGATACAAGGTGCATTGAAGGGTTAACATACACAGATAAGGATGGGGCTCCTATGCTCGTGGGGCCCACGGGCAAGGGCCCATCAGGCCCATGCGTTAAGACAGCCCTGCTGACAGAGCATGGCCACCAACTCCCAACACTTAACTCAAGCTTTAAATCATAACATTTTTTTAAACTTTCGTGGACCCTCTGTAATGACATTGTGGCCAGCCAGGAGTCCACAGACCACAGGTTAAGAACCAGTTTGGACAAATGACTGTCCAGTCTCTTCTTGAAAACCTGAAGAAGGTTTTTGTGGAGCACTCACATTTTCAAGAGGTCAGCCGTTCCACTGATTAATTGTTCTCAGTGTCAGGAAATTCTTCTAGGTAGGATCCCTGTTTAATGATCTTCCACCGGTGATGTCTTGTCCTTCCCTCAGGTGCTGTGGAGAATAAATCAACCCCCTTTTCTCTGTGACAGAGAAGAAAGTCTCATGGTTTAAGGTGGTTCCCAGAGACAACTGATGAGAAAGAGAAAGATCTAACCTCCTTCATATTTAACGCTAGGGATGGGTTGTGGGACAATCAGTCCTTAGATGAATGGAATCAGCTAAATCAAGTTGATGTATAGAGCTATAAGGAATTTATTTATTATTTATTTATTTATTATTCGTATTTCTATGCCGCCCACTCTCCGAGGGGGCTTACACCAAAGATAGTATACTAAATAGCATATTGCCCCCAACAATCTGGGTCCTCATTTTATCCACCTCAGAAGGATGGAAGGTTGAGTCAACCTTGAGCCGGTGAGATTTGATCCGCTGATCTGCTGAACTAGCAGTCAGCTGAAGTAGCTGCAGTACTGCACCCTAACCACTGCGCCACCTTGGTTCTTGGGCTTTGGAGTTTGAACAATAGCCTGTTATCTTCTTAAAACAATTCCCATAAATTTGTTCTCAAAGTGCCAATGGGCGATGTTTTCCTTTTAGCATCTGGCATTCTTAACTGCTCCCTCTCTTTGATTTATGGGAGATGCCATTCTCTCTTGCTTTATTGATTTATTTTTTTTCCCTCCTTTTGGTTTATTGCATTATTCCTCCTCTTTGTTTTCTTGAAAGTAAGCTGGTGCAGGAGATAACCTGAGATCCATTACCTATGAATATGAATGCCTATATTATCTGTTATCTATGCATTACTTTTTGAGATGTATAAATATTAGTGAATCCCTTTGTGGCGTGGGGTGTCTCTCAATATTTTTTGGAGGGAGTTTCACCAGCACACATGTTTAAT
The DNA here is from genome assembly GCF_059756535.1 of Pantherophis guttatus. Lineage (NCBI taxonomy): Eukaryota > Metazoa > Chordata > Lepidosauria > Squamata > Colubridae > Pantherophis > Pantherophis guttatus. The sequence goes on from NC_142068.1 coordinate 12,327,084, forward strand.
AAAAACTGCAGTGAGCCTTGATTATTTGCTTTGAGTCCTACATTTTGATTCCACAAAAAAAAATGGTGTCATTTTTTGGGATTCGCAAGCTATGAATAACAGAATAGCAGAGTTGGGAGGGACCTTAGAGGTCTTCTAGTCCAGCCCCCTGCTCAAACAGGGGAAAATAGGAGGAGGGAGGAGTATTACACATGTTCACCGCCTTGAGTTACTTATAAAGTAGTAAAATATTTAGTATTTATAAGGTAATAATAAAAACTATTCAAACATTTTGAAAGAAAAAGGAAAGCAAAAAAAGCAAGTTTTAAAAAGTGCAAAGTAAGAAATAGAGAAGAGGGGAAAAAAAGAGAGAAAAAGTTATAAAGAAGCAGCTTCCAATCTTCTTAACATCATTAACAGCATATTAATATTTTACCGCCCTCTAAGATTACAACATAATTTCCTTCTTTTATTTTTTTAATATGATTTTATTGAAACTTTTTTTGAAAAAAGAAAGATGCAAAGAAGTGGCTTCTAGTATTCTCCACAGCAGTGATAAGTACAGTTATATTTTAACTTCTCTATAAAGTTACCTCATCATACAATCATTTACCTCATGACAGTCTTCTTTCTATGGTCTATCCTGTTTAATCATCAAACCCATAAATCACATTCCTTTCCCCCCTAATTTATATATAAAAAAGTCCATAAGAGATTTCCAGTCACCAATAAATGTAGCTGGTGTCTTTTCTCTAATCCAAGAAGTTAATTTATCCATTTCAGCATGATTTCCTTCTTTGCATAGTCTACCTTTTAAAATCATCACACCCATAAATCACAAGCTCATTTCCCCCCCCAAAAAAGTCCGTAAGAACAGTCTGAAATCTTCTCCAGTCTTGGCAAAGGCTAATTCCTACTTTTCAGACCATAATGAAGAGATATATAGAGAAGATATAGGCAGACTTAAGATTTCTACAGAAAATTTACTCGGTGGATTGAAAACAAATGAAAATAAAATACAAATAGTCCTCAATTTACAACAGTTCATTTAGTGTTTTAAGTTACAACAGTGCTGAAAAAAGTGACTTATGACTGTTTTCCACACTTACGACCATTGCAGAATACCTGTGGTCATGTGATCAAAATTCAGACGCTTGGCAACGGACTCATATTTATGACGGATGCAGGGGTCATGTGATCACCTTTTGTGACCTGATAAGCAAAATCAATGGGGAAGCCAGTTAGTAACAACCGTGTTATTAACTTAGCAACCACAGTGATTCACTTAATAACTGTGGCATGAAAAGTCGTAAAATGGGGCAAAATTCACTTAACAACTGTCTCGCTTAGCAACGGGAATTTTGGGGTCAATTGTGGTCGTAAGTTGAGCACTACCTGTATGGATGTATAATAATCATATGTAATTATGATCTTCAATCATAATTTTTTGCTATTGCCATTGCAAACACTAAACGTTTAGAAAAGAAAAAAGGAGATTAAAAAAAGCTACAGATGAAAAGCATCAGAATTCCAAGCATTGTCTTCCATTTCAAGTTGATCTAACATCTGTAACATTAGCACATCTACTGCCTATTTTCTATACAACAAAACATTTTAAGAAAAAAATCAGCTACACTCCTGCCTGCTCCCACTGACACTAATCCCAATTTCAATGGAGATTATTTAGATGAATGAAATTGGTACTGTTGCTCATTATTCAGCAGACAAATTGCAGCTGAAGCGGAGTAATTGCTGTATTAGTAAATATTAATAAATTGGGAGTTCTAAGCATGTATTTTCCCATCTTGCATCATGTTAGGCTAGATTTTATTCAAACAGATTCATCTTCCCTAAACATAACTATGGCACCAATTCTGCTTAATCCCCAAATGTAAGATTTAGTCTGGAGTTACAAGGCTTTCTCTCTTTATGTAGAGGTGATAATTATTTTATGTGGACCCCTTGTGTCTGCTTCTACTGTATGAAATTCATTTACTAATTATCTATGGTGTAGTGCTTAGGGCTGGGGTCGGGAACGATGGCCCTTTTATGACTTGTGGACTTCAACTCCCAGAATTCCTGAGCCAGCCTGGCTCAGGACTTCTGGGAGTTGAAGTACACAAGTCATAAAAGGGCCATCGTTCCCTACCCTGACTTAGGGTATTGAACTAGGAGCAATGAAACCCAAGTTCAGGAACTCAATAATAATAAACAACTAGACAACCCATAACCCATTGGGTCATTGTTTCAGAGGTACTTCCTCTGTACCTTCAACAGTGGCAGAACTTACAATTTATTTTTTATTTTATTTATTTTATTTGTTTGTCAAACATGTACCAGGTAGCAAGTATAAGTATGAACATAAGCATGAAAAAAAGGAAATAAATACAGATAAAGGGGGACAGTAAGACAGGGATGATAGGCCAGTGGTGAAATCCAGTTATTTTTACTACCGGTTCTGTGGGTGTGGTGTGGCTTGGTGGGCGTGCCAGGGGAAGGATACTGCAAAATCTCCATTCCCACCCCACTCCAGGGGAAGGATACTGCAAAATCCCCATTCCCTCCCCATTCCTGGGGGAAGGATACTGCAAAATCCCCATTCCCTCCCCATTCCTGGGGGAAGGATATTGCAAAATCTCCATTCCCACCCCACTCCAGGGGAAGGATACTGCAAAATCCCCATTCCCTCCCCACTCCTGGGGGAAGGATATTGCAAAATCTCCATTCCCACCCCACTCCAGGGGAAGGATACTGCAAAATCCCCATTCCCTCCCCATTCCTGGGGGAAGGATATTGCAAAATCTCCATTCCCACCCCACTCCAGGGGAAGGATACTGCAAAATCCCCATTCCCTCCCCACTCCTGGGGGAAGGATATTGCAAAATCTCCATTCCCACCCCACTCCAGGAGAAGGATACTGCAAAATCCCCATTCCCTCCTCACTCCTGGGGGAAGGATATTGCAAAATCTCCATTCCCACCCCACTCTGGGGCCAGCCAGAGGTGGTATTTGCTGGTTCTCTGAACTACTCAAAATTTCCGCTACCGGTTCTCCAGAACCTGCTGGATTTCACCCCTGCTTTGAATGTACACTAATCGGCATACATTAAAATGAAATTTTGTTGCATACAGCTCTCAAAGGGTCACTCAACCATGGTCATGTTGTTTGGGAATTATGGGAAATTAAAAAGTCAATCATTTTATACTCAGGTTGGCCAACCATCTCTTTCTTCAAAGGCTATGTATAGAAAAACTCTAGAGATTAATTATTAAATGTTTTTATTAATAATCCCTCCAAAGTACAGAGTCACAAAATAATTAAATCTCAACATTTAATTATTACACAAATGTTAATTATTCATTGGTGCACTGTGATTACTTTTTGTTTAGGGTTTTTTTTGTTGGACATATTGTCCTCAAATTGCAAGACTTTTTTAAAAAAGATAATTTAGGGTCATAAATCATAGAACAAATCAATCCAGAGTTCTCAATCACGGCACAAATGGCTTGATGTCAGTCCTTCAAGGTAGACCAGTCTAGGAAACCAAAGTCATGCAGGCTAATCTTACTTTTATTATAAAGTTTTTAGTAGAAGAATCTTGCAAATCTCAATGCCCTTCCCCCTCCCTTCCTTTATTTTTATGAGAATTATTCTTATCCTTTATTTATTTGGCCAAGTGTAGATACACAAGAAATTTGTCTCCAGTACAAAAATGCTCAGTGTACTGTTGCAAAACAACAGAAAATAATAATAATAATAATAATAATAATGAAAAAAGTATGGTTCATTGACATTGCAATACCTGGTGATGCATGGATTGAAAATAAGCAGCAAGAAAAAATCACAAAATACCGGGACTTGCAAATTGAAGTTGAGCGACTGTGGAAAAAGAAATCGTGTGTTGTCCCGATTGTAATTGGAGCCCTTGGAGCAATACCCAAAGGGCTACCCCGCTATTTAGAAATTCTAAATTTGCCGGACTTGAACATTTTGACTCTACAAAAAACCACCTTACTCGGAACAGCTTACATCCTCCGACGATACCTTAACAGTTCCTAGGTCCTTGGTTAGGACTCGAGCTGCTGAGCTATTAACCAGCCTCAAAGGCTGTGAATCTCACTAAAGATTAAATAATAATAATAATAATAATAATAATAATAATAATAATAATAATAATAATGTGTACTGCCAATAAAAGGGGAAAGTAAACAAATAATAAAATGGATAAATAATAATATTGCAGCCACACACTATGAGTTAATATACATTAGAACATTAGACCAAAAACTTAGTAGTCACTGTTGTATTTGGTCATCTGCCAGAATTAGGTGTTCAGCAGAGTGATGGCACGAGGGACAACTCTGTGTCTACCATGTTTCCCCAAAAATAAGACCCTGTCTTGTATTTTTTTGAACCCTGAAATAAGCGCTTGGCTTTATTTTCGGGGAGGTCTTATTATTTTGGGACACGTAGAGCAAGATGGGGCTCCTCTTGTCATCTTACCTGATTTCCAGCTCTGCGTTTAAATATTTTCTGGGAGGGCTTATTTTCAGGGGGAGGCTTATTTTAGCGCATGCGCTCAAAAGCCCAATTGGGCTTATTATCAGGGGATGTCTTATTTTTGGGGAAACAGGGTAGTTGTCTTGGGATACAATGCCCTATAGCAGGGATCCCCAAACCCCGCTCCATGGATCGGCACCAGTCCACGGCATACTAGAAAGCGGGCCATGCAAACATGCGAAGCCCCATCTGCAGGATGCAGGAAACATGTGTAACCATGCCCCCTCCAATCTGTGGAAAAACCTCTCTCCACAGAACCAATCCCTGATGCAATGGTGGCTTTCTACTGCTTTGCCCCGGTTCGGGCGAACTGGTACTGGGGGTGGTGGGAGGCTCCGCCCACCCACCTGGACATCATCATGGATGCTCTGCACATGCGCAGAAGCGCCGCACGCATGCTCCCGATTCCAAACCGGTAGCAAAGGTAAGTGGAACCCACTACTGCCCTGATCCCCAAAAGGTGGGTGGCCGCTGCCCTATGGTATCATCCTGAGAGGAGGAGTTGAAACAGTTTATATCCAGGATGTGAGACATCTACGGATACTTCCTCAGCCCTCCTTCTAACTTGCACAATATACTGTACAGGTTTTCTATGGAAGGCAGGCTGATTGCAATAGTTTCTTCTGCAGTTTTGCCTGTCAGTTAGGAGTCTGTACATGTCCTCTTTGGTTGCTATACCAAACCAGACAGTTATAGATCTAGAAATAATAGACTCAAACTAGGGAAGGTCTTGTCTGTGATGCTTACTCAGGTTACAGTTCTGCCCTGGACTCAAGATTCCTTTATTTGACCATTGTCTTGTTAGCAGCTCTTTCTCCTGTCCTTCAAAGCCATTCCCTCCACCCATTACATCTGGCTCACATTAGCATGTTTTGGATACATTATATGGAGAATTAGCTTTTATGGAGAAGTCTGTAGTGATAGAATGGTGGGAAGAAAGAGAAAAAGGGAATTACTGACAGCAAGTTGGTATGGATTCAGTTATAGCAAAGGGTGTCAAGGGAATATCTGAAAGACTACGTTGGGGACAGAGTGTCTGAAGAAAAGTGACTTAGATTTAGCAAAAGAGTCACAGATGTTTCACTGATTATGAGAACTCCCCTTACTAGAGAGATTGCCAAGGAGGACAGGTGACTTTTATGTAGGCTTTCTCCTCCAAGACTCAAACCCGGCTACCACACATGCAGTGGCAAAATTCTGTGTCGCTGCAATGTTCCACAAGAAAAAAATTGGTTACAGAATTATAGATGTCAACTGGTGCCAAATTTTTGGAGATATCTCTAACAATTTTTGGAAAAATACATTTACTCACATACTTCTCCACTCATGTAAATTAGGGAATGACCCTAACGGTTTGAGATTATGTATTTTCATAACAGGGATGTTATTATTCACGATTAATGTAAGTATTATTTTTAATTTATTGTATGTCTATTGCTGGTCAATGACCGTAATAGAGTTTCTATTCTATTCTATTCTGTTCTGTTCTGTTCTGTTCTGTTCTGTTCTGTTCTGTTCTGTTCTATTCTATTCTATTCTATTCTATTCTATTCTATTCTATTCTATTCTATTCTGATTATGAGAACATTGTGGATTTTTAATTTTTTTTTTGAAATCTTAGTTTGAAATATGGTGGATCCCACAGTATGGAAGGCTAGTAGCACAGTAACAACTTCTCCTGGAATGATCTTCAGGCAAAAATATATTGGTGATGTATCTGAGGCCAGTTATATGATAGCTCATAAGCAAGCACTTGGTGGATAGCTCTTCTCATGTGAAGGCCGGTTGTCACACAAAGCTCACACTGTATCATTATCAGGGGTGAAATCCAGCAGGTTGTGACAGGTTCTGGAGAACCGGTAGAAATTTTGAGTAATTGAGAGATCCGGCAAATACCACTTCTAGCTGGTCCCAGAGTGGGGTGGGAATGTGGATTTTGCAGTATCCTTCCCCTGGAGTGGGGTGGGAATGGAGATTTTGCAGTATCCTTCCCCTGGAGTGGGGTGGGAATGGAGGTTTTGCAGTATCCTTCCCCTGGAGTGGGGTAGGAATGGGGATTTTGCAGTATCCTTCCCCTGGAGTGGGCTGGGAATGGGGATTTTGCAGTATCCTTCCCCTAGAGTGGGGTGGGAATGGGGATTTTGCAGTATCCTTCCCCTGGGGTGGGGTGGGAATGGAGATTTTGAAGTATGCTTCCCCTGGAGTGGGGTGGGAATGGAGATTTTGAAGTATGCTTCCCTTGGAGTGGGATGGGAATGGGGATTTTGCAGTATCCTTCCTCTACCATGCCCACCAAGCCACGCCCACCAAGCCACAGCACATCCACCAAGCCACGCCCACAGAACCGGTATTAAAAAAAATTGAATTTCACCACTGATCCTTATCCAACATTCCCTGCAGAGGTGGGATTCACATAATCACCCTCCTGTGATTTCCGCCACCGGTTCGCCTGAACCAATCCGAACTGGCTGAATGCCACCTCTGATTCCCTGATAGATTTTGGTTTAATTGGGACTAGCTGGGTTATAGCAGATAATGAAAAATGCTCATTTAAAACTTCTGGAACGCAAGCTCAGATAGTCATTTTCCTATCTGAGCAGAATTAGAGTGAGGATATCATGTGGTATCAAGAATACAATACCAACTTGATGCCCTATATAGTCAATCAATCGTATAGCCGAAATACAGATTGTCCTTGTCTTCTGACCTCAACTGAGCCCCAAATTCCTGTTGCTAAGCAAGACATTTGTTAAGTGGGTTTTGCCCCCTTTTATAACCTTCCTTGCACCGGTTGTTAATGAATGATTGCAGTTATTAAGTTAATATTTTATTTATTTATTTATTTATTTTATTTGATTTCTATACCGTCTTACTCCCAAAGGACTCAGGGTGGTGAACAGCCAACAATAAAATCCATACATACAAAATTTAAAAGCAGAATTAATATCAAATTAAATAGTTTTGGCCCAGATAAATTAAAACCCCAATCAATTTAAAACCAATTTTAAAATTTGAATATATAAAATACTAAAAAATATTAAAAATTAAAAATTCTATTATAAAAGAGGGAGAAAATTAGGCCAGGCCTGCCTGGTGAAATAAAAAGGTCTTTAGAGCGCGGCGGAAGGTGCACAGATCCGGGATCCTCTGTATCTCTGGGAGGAGCTCGTTCCAGATAGTAGGTGCCCCCACAGAGAAGGCTCTCCCCCTGGGGGCCGCCAGTCAGCATTGTTTGGCCGACGGCACCCGTAACACATTTGTGAAGTGAATTTGGCTTCCCCATTGACTTTGCTCAGCAGAAGGTGGCAAAAGGTGATCACATGATCTCAGGATACTACAACAGTCATAAATATGAACCAGTTGCCAAGCCTCCGATTTTTGACCACGTGACTATGGGGATGCTGCAACAGCCGTAAGTGTGAAAAATGGTTATAAGTCACTTTTTTCAGTGCCGTTGTAAACTTTGAACCGTCACTAAATGAACTGTGGTAAATTGAGGACTACCTGTATTCCATATGGTTGGATTTCCTCCTCCTCTCCTCATTTTCTTCTTCAACCTCAAAAGCAGAAACAGACAATGTAATTCATCCAGATAGTGTGAATTTCTAATCATTGCTCATGCTGTAACATTGGTTTTTTTAAAGGCAATAAAAAACAACAAATAGGAATCCAAACTAGAAGAAACTTTTTTTTTTTTAAATTTGATTTATATGCCGCCCTTCTCCGGAGACTCAGGGTGGCTTACAATGTGTTAAGCAATAGTCTTCATACTTTTGTATATTTTATACAAAGTCAGCTTATTGCCCCCACAAACTGGGTCCTCATTTTACCTACCTTAGAAAGGATGGAAGGCTGAGTCAACCTTGAGCCTGGTGAGATTTGAACTTGTAGTAATTGCAGGCAGCTGATGTTAATAACAGTGCTTTAGTCTGCTGTGCCACCAGGCTCTCTTGAGCTTGGTGGCGCTTGAGGCACAGAACATGGAACATAGAATAACGGAGCTGGAAGGGAGCTTGGAGGTCTTCTGGTCCAATCTCCTTCTCAAGCAGGAGAACTTATACCAGGGGTCTGCAACCTTAAACACTCAAAGAGCCATTTGGACCCGTTTCCCACAGAAAAGAAAACACCGGGAGCCACAAAACCCTTCCTGTGCCTGACTATTTCTTGAGCGGCCACAAAACTAGCATATGTAGTTGAATTAAATGTTCTGTTTTCTTCTGAAACTTTTCTTTTCTTGGATTTATCCATGGTTGTCCTACCGGGGGTTGAAAAGCTCAATAAATCATGTGCCGGTGGATGTCACACATTGGCGGTTGTGACGCAGATTTTGAGTGACAGGGAGCCGCAGCAGAGGGGTGAAAGAGCCACATGCAGCTCCAGAGCCGCAGGTTGCTGACCCCTGACCTATACCATTACAGACAAGTGACTGTCCAATCTCTTCTTCAAAACCTCCAGCAATGAAGCACCCGCAACTTCCAAAGGCAAGCTGTTCCACTGGTTAATTGTTCTCACCGTTAGGAAGTTTCTCTTTAGTTCTAGGTTGCTTCCCTCCTTGATTAGTTTCCATCCATTGTCTCTTGTCTTGCCTTCAGGTGCTTTGGAGAATAGTTTGACCCAGTGGTGAAATCTGAACCCGTTTGTTAACGGTTCGCTGGCCACGCATGTGCAGTTCGCACCAAACGTGCACTGTGCGTGTATGCACAGTACACGCCAAAAGAAGGCTTGGGAAGGTAAGTAGAACAGTGAGAGGGGGGAATCAGCTGTGACAAGCGATCTTGGGAATCTTTTAAAAAACTTTTTAAAAGCATTTTTTACTACCGGTTCGGGCAAATAGGTAGTAAAAAATGCTTTAAAAAAGTAACAAAAATGGTTGTGACAATCACAGCTGGGCTGCGCAATCGTCGGAACCTTTTTTAAAAAAAACTTTTTAAAAGCATTTTTTACTGCCTATTTGCTCAAACTGGTAGTAAAAAAATGCTTTAAAAAAGTATTAAAAAAAGGTTCCAATGATCCCGTGACACAGCTTTGATCATCAGAACCGTTTTTTTACCTTTTTAAAGTACTTTTTTACTACCGGTTCGGGCGAATAGGTAGTAAAAAATGCTTTAAAAAAGTAAAAAAAAAGGCTCGGATGATTACAGTTGTGCGGTGCGTTCATCCGAGCCTTTTTTTTTTTTTTTTACCTTTTTAAAGCATTTTTTTACTACCTGTTCGAACCGGTAGTAAAAAAATGCTTAAAAAGTAAAAAAAAAAAGTTCTGACGATCAGTTGAGCGATGCGCAATTGTCGGAACTTTTTTTTTTACTTTTTAAAGCATTTTTAATGCATACTTTTACTACTACTAGTAGTAAAAAAATAGTTTAAAAATGCTTAAAAAGTAAAAAAAAAAAAGTTCCAACAATTGTGTGTCGCTCAGCTGATCATCAGAACTTTTTTTTTTACATTTTTTTACTACCGGTTTGGCAAATCAATAGCATTTTTTACTACAGGTTCGAGCAAACCGGCCTGAACCAGTAGCATTTCACCCCTGGTTTGACCCCCTCGTCCTTGTAGGAGCCCCTCAAATATTGGAACAGTGCTATCATCGCTCTTCTAGTCCTTCTTTTTTCAAGACTTTTGAGAAGACTTGTGGACTTTTAAAATGATTTTATTGCTTTAACTGAGGCTGTGATTCTTATTTAGAAGCACGCATTCATGTTGGTCTAGCTGGGTAAATTTTGTTCCAAGACTCGCATTTATATTTGTGCCTGTTTCTGTTTTTAACTCAGTATCTTGTTGACAATGTTAAAGGGTTAAAAGCAGCAGCAATCAATTTTGTATGTGTTCTCTCCATATCCTCTTCACAGTATGAGCCTTGCTTCTTAATTAAGTCCTTGAAAAAAACAGTCTCCAGGATCTTCAGTAAGGAAATTGCAAATATATATACAAGCCTATTTCTAAAGGAACTGATAAAATGTAGGCTGAAGTTTGTCCGAAATAAGAAATGGGATTTGGCTCAAAGAATTCTAGAATTCAAAACCCTGAAGGCCAGTACTTATTTTGAATCTGAGTTCACCTGCACATCTCCCTAACTCTGCTTTTTTAAAAAATGCCATATTTTCATGGAGTGAAATGGACTGTCCTTATCTCAACCCCAGCTCACAGTGCAGGCATTTTCAAGCCATGTTTAATTTCTCCGATTTTAAAGTAGTGTGTTGTGGCCTGCCAGTGGCCAGCAGAGCTGGTAGTTATTTGCTGCCTCCGGAGCCTCCGGAGCCTGACATCAGTGAGGCAGAAGAACAGTGGGAGCCTGTTCCCAGTGTGCACATGCGCAGAGCTGCCAGAAGACAAGAACAATTTAGAAAACAGGGTCGACTTGGGAGTAAGGCTTGGAGATGATTGGCCTCTCCCATAAGACATAAAAGAGGAGCGAACGGGACGTGAGCTTTTGCAGGAAGCAATTAGTTCGTCTGGTCGGTTCAAGCTTTGGGAAGTTCTGTTTGACTCTGTGCTAAGTTTGGCCTTGCCCTGTGTTTGGCAATTAGTTCTCTGGCAGCATTCCAATGGAGATAAGCTGGGTGTTTATAAACATTAGCCTGAAAGACTATTTGTGAAGCCTTTCAGACTGTGAATGACAATAATTCACAGCCGTATGAATAAAAGAGGTTTGCTGGGACTAAGATTGTGCTTTGTGCTTTATGCTTTCTAAGGAAGCCTAGGTCAGAACATAATGTTTCTCCTTTTTTCTTCTTTTGGCCACGGATATAATCTAGAATGCTTCGTTGACAGTGTACTTAACAATGCATTCAAGATTAGGATCTACCCAGTTCCTATTAGCCATTTTTCCAGTCCATGGTCATTATGTCAAGCATTGAATTTTGTTTTTGCCGTTTCAGCCATTTTTGATTCTCAGCTTGCCAACAATCTGAGGGGGGTGGGAGAGAAAGAATGGAATGTACACTTCAGCAACAAGACAACAGCAATGGGAACCAAGGATATTTCATCAGGTGTTTGCCAGAGCCAAAAAGACTTTCTCAGAACAATATTAAGAAACACAATGGGACAATGTGATCTGGCCTAATAGGGAGAGGGAGAATCTATACTTTAACTATGTTGGGTTTGCGCAGGAAATAGCTAGATCTGGTTTTGCTTTCATACGTGCTGAAATAATGTACTCAATAAAGTTTTGCATAAGGAGATTGGATCATCTCTGTCATGCCTGCTTTGCTTGGGTTCTTCAGTCAGAACCCTGACATTAAACCAGATCTAACTATTTCCCACGCAAACCCACATAGTTAAAGTATAGATTTTCCCTCCCCCTATTAGGCCAAGTCACATTGTCTAATTGTATTTCTTAATATTGTTTGACCGCTACAAAAGAGACTGGACACCTGACCTCTGCAGAGGCATCTGCCTATAAACATTTGACTAGCACAGTTTGAAGTACTTATGTGGGTTCTATATAAAGATGGGTTTATCACTCTTCAAAGAGTTCTACACCTAGTTTTTTTTTTTTTAAAAAAAATATCGGTTTAGTAGTCTTTTATAAGGGCACTAGATCCATATTTTAAAAGCAGATTTGTCCTATGCTCACAGAAAGTCAATTTCCATGGGGAAAAAGTTCCAGATTCTGGCAGCTGGGCTTTGCTGGTTCTGCCAGCACCCTTAGATACATTTGAAGTTTTTGCTGTTTGTATCTACAAAGGATTTCCTTTGTAGTGTTTATATTATTTGTTTACATAGTTATTTGTTCTTTGAAACACATCTCTAAATTACTGCTTTATCATCAAAGCAAACACAGAGTTTGTATATATAGATTTATTTCTTAAACTAATAACAACTGTGAAAATGAAGCAAAAACATTAAATAATGGAGGCATCAGCTTCTGAAAACACTGAGAAGTAAATCCAGGCTTCAGCACTGTACTAATGAAATTTGCTCCAAATCTATGGCTTCGCTCACCTTCTTAAATACAGAACTGATGCTACCTTCTGAAACTAATAGCAATAGCACTTAGCACTTAGACTTATATACTGCTTCATAGTGCTTTACAGTCCTCTCTAAGTGGTTTACAGAGTCAGCATATTACCCCCAACAATCTGGGTCCTCATTTTACCGGCCTAGGAAGGATGGAAGGCTGAGTCACCTTGAGCCTGGCAAGATTGAACTCCTGACAATGAGCAGAGTCAGCCTGCAATACTGCATTCTAACTACTGCACCACTGTAGCTCTGTTCCTATGGGTATGATTAGAACAGCCATCAGTAGTATTAAAAGCTGCTCAGAAATTGAGGAGAACTAGAAGAGTGATCTCCAAACTAAGATAATCCAATGGGGGGGGGCAGAGGTAGGCAATACACTATGAAGCCATTTACATGCATTTGAAACATGTCAAGCGCGAGAAATCAGGAAATCCAGGCAGTTCAAACAAATATAAAGGTTTATTGCAAGCTTAAACTCTCTACAAGAATCTGAACTACTAACAGTCAAAGCAAGAGATAGAGTAGATAAGAATCAATGGAATTCAAGGTGGGCTGGACTTAGATCTGTTGTGGGAGCGAAGGGACTTGAGACTGATGACGCATTTGACCTCTCCATTAGGTTGAGCCTGGTCATCTCCTATACATGTAATCACAGGGTTTTCAAACAATGGTTGTTTATTGACAAAAGATATGCCATAATGAATACAGTCCCAACCAGGGAGAGAGAAGGTAGAGAAGGTCAGATGGATAATAACAATAAGTAATAAGACCCACTAGTTTGACTTCTGATAAACAAGACAAACTCATGGGGTTTGCTACCCATTCTTAGCACCCAACTGATATTTGCTCCCTACACTCTTTCATCACAACTTAACCTTGTCTTGGGCAAAAGGACTTCCCTAAAAAAACTCCATTGTTTCTATTCTAAGACTGAATCTGAGCCAATACTGACTGAAGGACAAGTCTTGGAAATAAAGATGATATTAGAAGATATTGCTTGGCTTCACTGTTTGCTAGTTTTTAGAAAATTAAATCATTGCCTAGTCCTTGCACAGCCAAACCTCAAATTAAATCTGGACTGAAACAGGTAATCTGATATGTATCAGGATCTGCCCAAGACACAATGTTATTTGGGACCAGAGGAGAATTAAAGTGATCTTTTGACTCTAGAAAAGCTAGCCGAAGGAATGACTTTTTGCAACTGCTTGCATCTTGATAACCACAACTATTACATCTTTCAATTAGACATTTACAGTCTCTTGTCAGCATCCTTTGGTTCAAACCAAGCCAAGTTAATCAAAAAGTAATGAGTTGAGTCTCTCCAAACACATGGATTGTATGTGACAGATTCCTTGAAACTGGGCCAGAAGTTTAATCTTAGACCTTTCTCCAAAAATAGAGTGTAGAGCAGGGGTGTCAAACTCGCGGCCTGTGGGCCGGATGCTTCACTTGCTGGCCCTCTCCCCGCCCGGTTTAACGAAGGGGAAAAAGTCCCGATACCAAAGGTGCATTTCTGGAGAACCGGTAACGGAAATTTTGAGTAGTTGAGAGAACCGGAAGTAAACATTCTGATTGGGTCCATCCCTATGTATTCTCTGCCTCCCAAGTCCCAGCCGATCGGAAGGAAATGGGGATTTTGCAGTAACCTTCCCCTGGATTGGGGAAGGAATGGAGATTTTACAGTATCCTTCCCCTGGAGTAGGGTGGGAATGGAGATTTCACAGTATCCCTCCCCTTCCACGCCCACCAAGTCACACCCACAGAACTGGTAGTAAAAAAATTTTGAAACCCACCACTGCCTGATACGTCGTGACGCCGCCATGACAACACAAGTTTGACACCTCTGGTGTAGAGCAAGAAAAATATAAAAGACCTCATCCATGTTTATTCTCACCAGCAACCTACCAGCCATGGAAAAGTAACCCCATTTGATCCTGCCTGATGTTCATGTAGAGTCTGTTCTACCCACAATCACTCTTCTTGTTTTGTTCATGTAGTTTGATCCTGAAGCCTGTAATCACAACGCAAATCGTGCCCGGCTTGTTTACATGCAATATGAGATTCCCGAGATCCTTTTGTAAACCCTTCACTCAAAATATCACATCCTGAATCAACAACCTTGTTTATATGAGCAGCTCGTTTAGCTGCACAAACAAGGCAATTCAGAAGCAGCTACCAGAGCAGCTTACAAACATTCTTAGCTGAGGGCAGGTGAGATCATAGCTTTAATTCTACTTAAACTCTTCAAAAAATACAGAGAAATTGAACTGAACAACTTGAGCTGCATCTTTTAATGATGGGAGAGCAACAGGTGACCACTGAAACAGGGAGGATCATATATGATTTTTAGGCAAAGATTTATTCATTTCTACAGGTACATATGATGTCATGCCCCAGCGTATAACTTTTATATACTGTTGTTGCTCTCTTGCTCTATCTAGTGGCCGGAGGGACAAATATGCCCCAACATACAATCTTTATATATTGTTGTTGCACTCTATTTACTTATTTATTTTATTATTTATTTTATTGAATTTATATACCGCCCTACTCCCGAAGGACTCAGGGCGGTGAACAGCCATAGAATAAACATATAAATACAAAATTTAAAATAAAATAAAATGA
Source organism: Pantherophis guttatus (assembly GCF_059756535.1). Lineage (NCBI taxonomy): Eukaryota > Metazoa > Chordata > Lepidosauria > Squamata > Colubridae > Pantherophis > Pantherophis guttatus. The sequence goes on from NC_142068.1 coordinate 12,342,207, forward strand.
ATTAAATAATTTGGCTGAACAAATTTAAAACCCCAATAATTTAAAAACAAATTTAAAATTTCCATTTAAAAAGGGGAAAGACTTAGGTCAGGCCAGCTTGATGAAATAAGAAAGTCTTGAGCGCACGACGGAAGGTGCGTAGATCCGGGATCCTCCGTATCTCTGGGGGAGCTCGTTCCAGATAGTAGGTGCCCCCACAGAGAAGGCTCTCCCCCTGGGGGCCCCCAGTTGACATTGTTTGGCCGACGGCACCCGGAGGAGCCCCTCTCTATGGGAGTGTACTGGTTGGTGGGAGGCTATTGGTGGTAGCAGGCAGTCCCGTAGGTCTAAGCCAGGTCCTAAGCCATGGAGTGCTCTAAAAATGATAACCAAAACCTTGAAGCGCACTCGGAAGACCGCCGGGAGCCAGTGCAGCTCACGCAGGAGAGGTGTTACATGGGAGCGCCACGTCGCTCCCATCACCACCCGCGCGGCTGCACTCTGCACCAGTTGGAGCCTCCGAGTGCTCCTCAAGGGGAGCCCCATGTAGAGAGCGTTACAATAGTCCAGATGGGAGGTGACGAGGGCATGAGTGACCGTGTGTAAGGAGTCACTAGCCCCATCTAGTGGCTGGAGAGACAATATCAAGTATATTGTTTGGAGAGAAAATATCAAGTATATTGTTTGAAGGTGACCCAACCCTTTTCCCATCAGCCCGCACTCTCAAAACAAGTGCAAGTTGGGAAGCCAGACTCCATTTCCTTTAGCATTTGGAGAAGTCAGAAGCACAAAGAAGAATCCATCTTAATCTCTGGCACATGGTCATCCAAGGACAAACCCACATCCCACCCACAGAGCATCACTGGCGAGATTTAAATTGCTTGTATTTAAGTATTGTTATGTTCAGCAGTAACTTAATACTGTCTAATTTGTATTTGGTTCTCATTATATGTATCCCTATTTTCCCCAGTTTCACCATATCCTGTTCTTTCAATAAAGCATTCACATGGTCTGTTTTATTGGAGGATAGGTGGGTTTAGCTGCATGTCGAGCTGCACACAGACTAACTTGTAGTGGGGACAGAACATATGACCATGGTAATGGGTGGGTTCCATTGAGGACTACCTGCCCCTGACATTCATCCCAGGAAAAATATATATACATACTGAGAGGTATACAGGTAGCTCTCAACTTACAACCATATGTTTAGTGGCCATGACAAGGGAACTTTAAAAAGTGACCTATGACTGTTTTTCACTCTTATGACCATTGCAGCACCGTCATGGTCACATGATCAAAATTTGGATGCCTGGCAACTGGTTCATACTTATGACGGTTGCAGTGTCCCAGGGTCATGTGAATGCTTTTTTGCAACCTCTGACAAGCCAAGTCAATGGGGGAAGCCAGATTCGCTTAACAAACCCTCTTATTAATTTAACGACTGCAGGAATTCACTTAACAACTTTGGCAAGAAAGCTCATAAAATGAGGCAAAAGTCACTTAACAATTGTCTCACTTAGCAATAGAAATTCTGGGCTCAATTGTGGTCGTAAGTTGAGGACTACCTGTGCTGTCATGTCCCCACCAAAACACAGTTTTGTTGAGTTGTTAGATTTCTAAAAGCACAATCTATTGAGTTCAGTGGCTGATGGACCAGAGGTGGTGTTCAGCAGGTTCTGAGCAGTTCTGAAGAACCTGTAGTGGAAATTTTGAGTAGTTCAGCGAACCGGTAAATACCACCTCTGACTGGCCCCGCCCCTATCTATTCTCTGCCTCCTGAGTCCCAGCTGATCGGGAGGAAATGGGGATTTTTCAGTAACCTTCCCCTGGAGTGGGGTGGGAATGGAGATTTTACAGTATCCTTCCCCTGCCACACCCACCAAGCCAAGCCACGCCCACCAAGCCACACCCATAGAACCGGTAGTAAAAAAATTTTGAATCCCACCACTGCGATGGACTATGGGAGATCCAGCATACAGACCTCTCAACTAACTTCAAGAAAGTAGAACGTTCTGAATTTGCATCGATTCGTGGTTACCTTTTAATCAGGCCAGAAATAGAGTCTATATAAAATTATTCTGATTTGTACTCACCTGCAAGAACATTTCCAACACTGCCTCGTTCAGATAGTTCTTATCTGACAACGAACCGACAGGGCCATTCATAATTCAGTGGAATTTATTTTCATTTTTAAAAAGTTACTTTCATGTATAATTGAACTAGCTTTCAGCTTGCTTACTCTGTTTTAAGAATCCATAGGGGGCGGGGGTGGGTTACCTTCATTAATCCTTTAGTGTCTCGGTACGTTTTCAAAGCTTATGTATTTGGTTATGTCTTATATAAAGATAAAATGTTTGTTTTTTGGAAAAAGAAGCCTAAATCCTACTTCTTAACATTCTGAACAATTCATGTGACATATTGAGCAAAATGTAAACCTAGAGAGTTATAAAATGCAGCCATCTCTGATGAATAGAATAGAATAGAATAGAATAGAATAGAATAGAATAGAATAGAATAGAATAGAATAGAATAACAGAGTTGGAAGGGACCTTGGAGATCTTCTAGTCCAACCCCCTGCTTAGGCAGGAAATCCTATACCACTTCAGACAATTGGTTGTCTGGTTATCCAAACTCTTCTTTAAAAACTTCCAGTGTTGGAGCATTCACAACTTTTGGAGGCAAGTTGTTCAACTTATTAATTGTCCTAACTGTCTGGAAATTTCTCTCTAGTTCTAAGTTGCTTCTATCCTTGATTAGTTTCCACCCATTGCTTCTTGTCCTGCCTTCAGGTGATTTGGAGAATAGTTTGACTCCCTCTTTTTTGTGGCAGCCCCTGAGATATAGGAAAACTGCTATCATGTCACCCCTAGTCCTTCTTTTCATCAAATTAGACATACCCAGTTCCAGCAACCGTTCTTCATATGTTTTAGCCTCCAGTCCTCTAATTATCTTTGTTGCTCTTCTCTGCACTCTTTCTACATCTTTTTTACATCGTGGCGACCAAAACTGAATGCAGTATTCCAAGTGTGGCCTTACCAAGGCATTATAAAGTGGCATTAACTCTAGAATAAAGGGGTATCATCATTCATTCAATCAAGCATCCAATTAAGTTGAGTAGGCTTGAATGCAGGGGCAGGCCCAGAGAGGTCAAAACAGTTAAGATGGCAGCTTGGTTTGGGATGTAAAAACATGATCAGAATTTTGTTCACATCATTTTAACTGACCTCTTGACTTTTTTTTTAAACTCTCTTCTTCTGGGTATCTTAGGGAGGCAGTGATCTAGAGTAGACCACAAGTCATACATTTTATAGAATGTGATACGAGACTTGGATACTATTTAAAGGAGAGAAGCTAACAGTCATGAGAGAGGAATATTATGGAATATTATCAGATGGATATTTAGACTGGATTTGGCATTTTAATCCACTTATCAAGTCTTTCCCAAGGATCCAGGGCAGATAGATGTGATTTGGTGGTGTTAAACGATCTTCTCAGGATGTAAACTCTTCCAGGTAAAGCTGCCTTTTGCAATTGACTGGTGATTTTTCTCAATGCGGAGGGTTTTTGATGTTTTGGGATTGCACCCAAGGCGCCTATTATTATTATTGGCACTACCTTTGCTTTTTTTTACTACAGTTGTTCTATCAGTAGGTCCTTGTATTTTGTGATTTTCTCCAGTTCTTTCCCTTCTTTTCTTTTTTGATATCCTCAGGTGTTGCAATATCCACTATCCGGACTTTTTTCTCTTTCTTATCAACATTTTTAAAGCTTGGGCTGCTTTGCGGCAAGTGCTTGTCTGTTGGATTATAAAGGTATTATAGCTGCCCACTCCTACAGACTCCCATAGACATCAAAACACTCCAGAATGGCCTGGCCATTCTATTTATTGAGAGAAGGAAGGGGAGCAGAAGTAGAATAAACATATGGCCAACATTATGTTGCTTAGGGTTTATATTATCCATAATGCTGGGCTTCAGAGACAGCACTAAAAATCGCTTAATAATTTTCTGAAGCTGCTTAATTATAATTGAAAATTCTGTTGGCTTGCTTACATATACAGGAGAAAGGATATTTTAAATATGTTCGTAATTCATTAGACTCTCCTGCTAGAATATGTTACCAGAATGCATATCATATGATCCCAGTCCTCTTCCTTTTCCATGTGTCAAACCCTGGCAAATTTCAGTGGCTTCTATCATCTGCCATCTGAAGGCATGCTGTCAATAGAAGGGAAGGGAAGGGAAGGGAAGGGAAGGGAAGGGAAGAGTTGGAAAGGACTTTGGAGGTCTTCTAGTCCAACCCCCTTCTTAGGCAGGAAGCTCTATACCATTTCAGACAAATAGTTGTCCAATTTCTTCTTAAAAACTTACAGTGTTGGAGCATTCACAACTTCTGGAGGCAAGCTGTTCCACTGATTAATTGTTCTAATTGTCAGGAAATTTCTTCTAGGTTGCTTCTCTCCTTGATTAGTTTCCACCCATTGCTTCTTGTCCTTCCTTCAGGTGCTTTGGAAAATAGCTTGACTCCCTCTTCTTTGAGGCAACCCCTGAGATATCAGAACACTGTTATCATGTCACCCCCTAATCCTTTTCATTAAACTAGACATACCCAATTCCAGTGTTGGGAACTTTGTTAACTCTTAGGTTCATTCATTTATTTAGCATATGCAGACTAGCATTATATATTAATATTTCATGTAGATCAATAAAGCACAATAAAATATAAATGTTAAAAAGTTCTATATTAAAATACCAATATCTGGACCACCTATCCATTGAAGCACAGCATCGTTTATATGAAAAAAAAATCAGATACTGCACTGGTATATACCTTCAGGTTACAGCAGTCACAATATGATGTACAATTTGATGTGGGACTCTGCAGTTACAATGAGGGGAGGATACTATGCCTCATTTATACAGTGAGTCAGGCAGACACCGTGTGAGGTGCGAATCCTATTCAGGATTGTCCATTGCTGGCGTGGTAGTTTAAAGCCTGGCACCTTTTTTGTGGAGTAATTTACTGTATACATCTTCCAAGGAGCGACGTGGTGGCCTAGTGGTGAAGTTGCTCACCTCCCACTCGGAAGGTTGAGAGTTCAATCCTAGACAGCGGCAGGTGTTTCTCTATCAGGGCGCAAAGAGAAAATATCTGCTTTAAACTCTGTGTAGGCATCAGGAAAGGCATCTGGCCAGTAAACGCTCAGCTTCATCCAGTTGCCTGGACTCTACCCCAAATTAAGGGATTACAGGGTCATAAAAAGGGCATATATCTGAAGCTGCTTAATAATCATTGTCTTCTTATGTCTGAGGTTCAGTGACCCCATCTGGCTTTGGGAATCAGTGTTAAAGTTGTTGGGCAAATGTGCAAATGTAAGTGGGAGCAGTGGTGAAATTCAATTTTTTTTACTACCGGTTCTGTGGGTGTGGCTTGGTGGGCATGGTGTGGCTTGATGGGTGTGGCAGGGGAAGGATATTGCAAAATCTCCATTCCCACCCCACTCTGGGGCCAGCCAGAGGTGGTATTTGCCGGTTCTCCAAACTACTCAAAATTTCCACTACCGGTTTTCCGAACTACTCAAAATTTCCACTACCGGTTCTCCAGAACCTGTCAGAACCTGCTGGATTTCACCCCTGAGTGGGAGCTTCCCAAATTTCTCTCACATTCAAAGCTACTTAGATGCCTCTTTATCATCACTCTAGTGACTTGTCCAAGATTTTGAACAGGGATGGGGAACTGTTGACCTACCACAAATTTCTATCTCTCCTATTTCCTCTCCTCTTTCACTTCCCTTTTCTTCATTCGCGAGTTGCACTGGCTCCCAGTGGTCTTCCGGGTGCGATTCAAGGTGTTGGTTACCACCTTTAAAGCGCTCCCTGGCATAGGACCCGGGTACCTTCGAGACCGACTTCTGCCATCAATAGCCTCTCACCGACCAGTCCGCTCCCACAGAGAGGGTCTCCTCAGGGTGCCATCGGCCAGGTTATGTTGGCTGGTGACACCCAGGGGGAGGGCCTTCTCTGTGGGAGCCCCAGCCCTGTGGAATGAACTGCCCCCGGAAATACGTAAGATCTCCGACCTCCGGGTGTTTCGCTGCGCACTGAAGACCCTGTTGTTCTGCTAGGCCGGGCTATCAACATAATAATTTTAAATTGGGGTATTTTAAATTTCTAGGATTTCAATTTGAGCCTAATCTATTTAATGATTTTAAATTTTAATCGTTGTTTTGTTTTGTGTTTTTAAATAGGCTGTACGCCACCCTGAGTCCTTCGGGAGAAGGGCGGTATAGAAATAAAGAGGTTTCTAGTTTTCCTGCTGCTGGAGAGGCAGACCATCCTTCACTTTCCTCACCTTGTGATCTTTCCTTGCTGGGTGGGTTAAAAAGAAAAAAGAAACCTTTTGAACTGCCCTGCGTAGAAGCCAAGCAAGCTGTAAGGAAAAAAAAAAATACAGCCTTTGCTTCCTCGCGCTCTGCTCTATGAATAATTTGCATTTGAACTGATATCTAAGTGGGTGGATAAAATGGCATGAAAATTTATTTTTATTTTATTTTATATTGGATTTCTATACCGCCCTTCTCCCTAAGGACTCAGGGCGGTGTACAGCCAGATTAAAAAAAACATGCAGAACAAATATTAAAAACAATTAAAAGATATATAAATTTGGCCCAATTAAAACTCATTTACCAATTAAAAACGTTTAAAACATTTAAAAACAGTTAAAAATTTCATCTTAAGCCAGCCCGGCTTGTTTAAATAAATGGGTTTTAAGGGCGCGACGGAAGGCACTGAGGTCTTGGATTCTCCTTATCTCTGGGGGGAGCTGATTCCAGAGGGTGGGTGCCCCCACAGAGAAGGCCCTCCCCCTGGGGGTCACCAGCCTGCATTGTTTGGCTGATGGCACCCCGAGGAGGCCCTCTCTGTGGGAGCGCACGGGTCGCTGGGAGGTCGTCGGTAGCAGCAGGCGGTCTCGCAGATAGCTAGGCCCTATGCCATGGAGCGCTTTAAAGGTGATAACCAACACCTTGAAGCGCACCCGGAAGACAACTGGGAGCCAGCGCAGCTCGCGCAGGAGCGGTGTTACATGGGAGCGCCATGCTGCTCCCGTCACTACCCGCGCTGCTGCGTTCTGGACCAGCTGGAGCCTCCGGGTGCTCCTCAAGGGGAGCCCCATGTAGAGAGCGTTGCAGTAGTCAAGGCGAGAGGTGACGAGGGCATGAGTGACTGTGCACAGGGAATCCCGATCAAGAAAGGGCCGCAACTGGCGAATCAGGCGAACCTGACAAAAGGTCCCCCTGGTTACAGCCGTCAGATGTTCCTCCAAGGACAGCTGCATATCCAGGAGGACTCCCAGATTGCGAGCCCTCTCTGTGGGGGCCAATGACTCGCCCCCAATAGTCAGTGATGGAGTCAACTGACTATATCGGGATGCCGGGAGCCACAGCCACTCAGTCTTGGAAGGGTTGAGCTTGAGCCTGTTCCTCCCCATCCAGACCCGTACAGCCTCCAGGCACTGGGACATCACTTCAAGGGCATCGTTGGGGTGGCCTGGGGTGGAGATGTACAGCTGGGTGTCATCAGCGTACTGGTGGTATCTCACCCCAAAGCCACGGATGATCTCACCCAGCGGCTTCACATAAATGTTGAACAGAAGGGGCGAGAGGACCGATCCCTGCGGCACTCCACAAATGAGAGGCCTCGAGGTCGACCTCTGCCCCCCTGCCAACACAAACTGCGACCGGTCGGAGAGAAAGGAGGAGAACCACCGCAACACGGTGCCTCCCACCCCCAACTCTTCCAGCCGGTGCAGCATGATACCATGGTCGATGGTATCAAAAGCCGCTGAGAGGTCTAACAGGACCAGAACAGAGGAACAACCCCTGTCCCGAGCCCTCCAGAGATCATCAACCAACGCGACCAATGCCGTTTCTGTGCTGTGCCCAGACCTGAAACCCGACTGGAACGGATCTAGATAAGATGTTTCCTCCAGGAATTGCGGAAACTGTCGTGCGACCACACTCTCAACAACCTTCGCCATAAAGCGAAGGTTGGAGACAGGACGATAGTTGGCCAATATTGCCGGATCCAGGGACGGCTTCTTGAGGAGAGGCCTCACCACCGCCTCTTTCAAGGCGGTGGGGAAGTAACCCTCACTCAACGAAGCGTTGATAACACCCTGGAGCCAGCCTCGTGTAACCTCCCGGGAAGCCAGTACCAACCAGGAGGGACACGGGTCCAGTAAACATGTGGCCGCACTAAGTCTCCCCAAAATCCTGTCCACATCATCAGGAGTCACAGCATCAAACTCCTCCCAGATAACATTCTCAAGACTATTCCTCGTCACCCTGCCCTGATCTACCCAGTCAGAGTCCAAATCCCCCCGGATCTGGGCGATTTTGTCATACAGGTATTGTCCGAAATCCTCCGCCCTGCCTTCTAAGGGATCCTCCCGCACTCCTGGATGGAGCAGGGCGCGGGTCACCCTAAACAGGGCAGCCGGACGATTCCCTGATGACGCAATAGAGGCGGAAAAGTAGTTAGACTTTGCCGTCTCTATCGCCACTAGGTAGGCCTTAATATGCGACCTTACCAGTGTTCGATCAGATTCAGCGAGACTGGCCCTCCAACCGCTCTCCAGGCGTCTTTTCCGGCGCTTCATTTCCCTCAGCTCCTCAGTAAACCAAGGAGCCGCACGGGATCGGCATCGGGTCAGAGGCCGCAAAGGCACAACTCGGTCCAAGGCCCCACCAGCCGCCCGATCCCAGGCGGCTACCAGGTCCTCGGCCGAGTCATGTGCTAGATCCTCAGGAAAATAAGTTTTTCCTTCCATGGAGTAGGATTATAGTCCAAACTCCCTTCCTTTACTTACAAGCAGTGGTGGGTGATCTGTCCCCGTCCACACACACACACAAACACAGCCAGCCGAGGGTTAAGGAAACACTTTGGAACGCACCCAGTTTCTTTATCTCCAACTTGGCAGCGATAGACACACCGTCTGCCAAGTGCCTTTATTTTCACAAAACAGAAAGATAAGATACTTAGCATACAAAAAGTCCAAGCAGAATAATATTTCTCTCAGCAGTTCCGGACGAGGCTTTAGTGACTATCCAAGGTTTACTTTTGTTCGTCACAAGGATCACTGACCACTACCCTCTATTATATAGTCTCTGGGGTGTGGTCCAGTGACTCAGTTCTAATCCCTAGCACGCCTCCTGAGCTGCTGCAATCGTTTATCACGCCTTCGGAGGCGTGCGTCCAGGAATGATGTTTCTCCATCACTCTGATCCGAGCCACCTGTCTCCCTGCTAATCTCCTCTCCCTTGGCCGGCACCTGAGACAATGCCAGAGGGGAGGGGCCTGGAGAGGGAGGCCTGGCTGACTCCTCTTCCTCATGCTCGGAGCTTTCTTCCTCCGATGGGACAGGCTCAGAGGGTGGGGCCACAACAGTGGGATTCAAATAATTTAACAACCAGTTTGCCCAGGGTCAGGTTGGTTGTCGGGGGAGGTGTGGCCCATTCCCATCCTCCAGCTCAGGGGTGGGTTCTACTTACCTTTACTACCGGTTCACAATGGGAGCGCGCATGCACAGATCACCCATGATGACGTCGTGGTGGGTGGGTGGAGCCTCCCACCGGTTTTACTACCGATTCTATAGAACCGGACCAAAGAGGGGCAACCCACCACTGCTCCAGCTTTGATGCACGTGCAAGACGGGCCTCCCATGATGGCCAACCTGAACCTCAGCAAACCGGTTGTTAAATTACCTCCCCCCCAGAGGTGGTATTCAGCAGGTTCTGACCAGTTCTGGAGAACCACTAGCGGAAATTTTGAGAAGTTTGGAGAACCACTAAATACTGCCTCTGACTGGCCCCGCCCCCATCTATTCTCTGCCTCCCGAGTCCCAGCTGAGGAAATGGAGATTTTGCAGTAACCTTCCCCTAGAGTGGGATGAGAATGGAGAGTTTGCAGTATCCTTCCCCTGCTACACCCACCAAGCCACACCCACTAAGCCATGCCATGCCTACCAAGCCACGCCCACAGAACCAGTAGTAAAAAATGTGAATCCCACCACTGTCCTCCCCACACACTATTAAAGTGGATCCTGGGTGCTGTGCTGCAATGGAGAAACAAGCAATGGAGTGGCCAACACGAGGGAAGGAGGAGGAACAGGGAGAAGAAAGTGGGAAAGTGGCTTTCTCTTCCCCTCATGCCGGCCACTCAGTTGCCCATTTCTCCATTGCAGCACAACGCCCAGGATTCACTTTGATAGTATGTGTGTGTGTCTGTGTGTGTGAGGAGTGGGTTCTACTTACCTTTACTACCAATTTGCAATGGGATTGTGCGCACGCCCTCACTTCGCTCGCTCATGCGCCTTGCTTCTGTGCATGCACAGATTGCCGATGATGACATCCGGGGCAGTGGGCGGGGCCTCCCACCAGTTTTACTACTGGTTCTTGTGAACTGGTCCGAACCGGGGGCAACCCACCACTGGTGGGTGGGTGGGTTTAATTTAACAACTGGTTCACTTGAACCAGTGCGAACCGGCTGAATCCCACCACTGCTTATAAGTGACCCAAAGTGCCCCAGACTTTACAATGGCCAAATCCTTCTTAAAATACTCCCTATTAGAAAGCTATTTGAAGTCTCTTTAGAGATGCATTTAGTCTTACGAATAGCGTTTATGAAACTTTATGTGCATGTATGTCATTCTAGGTGATGCATTTCTTTTTAGACAATACATAAACAACCACCTCATTTATACCTAAAATAAGCTCCAGGGGCCCCCTTTTTGAATATATATGAGCTTTGTCTCACGTTCCATTTGATTTATTTTATTAAATCAATTTATATAGCCAGGAACTCCGGAACAGAAGAAGCTTGCTTCTTAGCTCCCATTAGAGCAGTGCTTTTCAAATGTGTCAGCTTTAAGATGTGTGCACTTCAACTCCCAGAATTCCCCAGCCAGCATGCTTAAAAGTTGCCAAGTTGGAAAAATATTGCATTAGATGATGTTCTTTTATAAGAGAGGATGTATAGCATACCCATTTGGTTGGACCTAGTGGAACAGGTAAGAAAAAAAATAAACTAGAGAGAGGCTGCTTCATGCCATGAAGGCAGCAGGTTCTGACAGGATCTGGAGAACCAGTAGCAGAAATTTTGAGTAATTCGGAGAACCGGCAAATACCACCTCTGTCTGTCCCAGAGTGGCGTGGGAATGGAGATTTTGCAGTATCCTTCCCCTGCCATGCCCACCAAGCCACGCCTGCAGAACTGGTAGTAAAAAAAATTGAATTTCACCACTGCATGAAGGCTATCAAGGAAAACTAAAACTAAGCTAAATTGTCTGGGGATCCAGATGGTTGTGGCCTCACCTGGAAAGACTGAACATGCAGTTTTAAGACAGATTTTCATAACCACTTACTTTAATTTTTTAACACAACATTGAATTCCTGTTTACATAAAAGCGATGCCATATCACATATTATACAATTCTCAACTTATCGATTATAAATTCTCTGCAGGGTTTAGAGTATTTCTTCTAAATATCAAGTTTTCTCTTTCAGTCCTTTATTTCTCTTCCAATGTGATATTTCTTTAGAGGCATAAAATGTATGATGCTACCCTACTAGTTTCAGAGGAAGTTTAAACACCTATTATACTTCATATGGCGGCAAATGGCGGCTTCAACCGCAATAATACACGGGCAAACAATCGATACGAGCTCAAGATAAACCACTCCAAACTCGATTGCAGAAAATACGACTTCAGCAACAGAATGGTCAACGCCTGGAATGCTCTACCTGAGTCTGTTGTTACATCCTCTAACCAGTGGTGGGATTCAAGTAATTTAACAACCGGTTCTCTGCCCTAATGATTTCTTCCGACCAGTTTGCCAAACTGCTCAGAAAGTTAACAACCGGTTCTCCCGAAGTGGTGCGAACTGGCTGAATCCCACCACTGCCTCTAACTCTCACAGCCTCAATCTCAAACTGTCCACCGTGAACCTCACCCCATTCCTAAGAGGTCCTTAAAGGGGGTGTGCATAAGCGCCAGTGGTGGGTTCTAATCGGCTTTACTACCGGTTCTCTTCATGCACGCACTTTGCTCGCACGCGCTTTGCTTGCATGCGTACCAAACTTGCACTCCTCGCAAGCGTGTTAGGAATCTGCCAAGTGGCAATCCACTCTGCCGCACCTATCAGCTGGGCTAAAAAAGAAGAAATAAAAGGTAGGAATAACGCGGTGGCGGGCGGGAGGGCCCAGCTCCCGGACAAAGAGAACTGGTTCGGTGACGTCATATTGTCACTACTACTGGCTCGGCCGAACCGGCCGAACCGGGAGGAACCCACCACTGATAAGCGCACCATCATGCCTATCGTCCCTGTCCTGCTGTCCCCATTTATTTGTACTCATTTCCTATGTTCATGTCCATGTTTATACTTATACCTGTTATCTAGTACATGTTCGACAAATTAAATAAATAAAATAAATAAATAAAATGCCTTTTTGATCCCCCCCCCACTACACAAAAGGTCCTAAGAAGAAATTCTTCTGTATAAAAATTCTGTTCCTTAGAAAGACCAAAAACAGTGATTGTGTATGTTTGGAATCAAGTGAGTATCCTTTCACTTTCTCACAGTTTGTCCTGACTTGAAGTTCACATGTTAACTGAATAACAGAATTGGAAAGGGACCTTGGAGGTCTTCTAGTCCAACCCCCTGCTCAGGCAAGAAACCCTGTGCCATTCCATACAAATGGCTCTTTTTAAAATCTTTCAGTGATGGAGCACCCACAACTTCTGAAGGCAAGCTGTCCCACTGGTTTATTGTTCTCACTGTCAGGAAATTTCTCCTTACTTCTAGGTTGCTTCTTTCTATGATTAGTTTCCATCCATTGCTTCTTGTCTTGCCTTCAGGTGCTTTGGAGAATAGCTTGACCCCCCCCCCCCGCTCTTAGTAAACATAAGGCCATCGCTACTTAGAATACATCCATTACACAGACAATAAATTGATAAGGACATTCACTATTTCGTCTCTAATTTTCTATTACAGCTTGTGTACTATTTCTTTAGTTCAATTTATTATAGCTGTCCGACGCCAATGAACTCCAGACTCTTGTTCTTCAGTTGTTCACTTGGCTTCCAATTCCGTATGACTTGATGGACGCCATTTCTCCAGGATTGTCTTATCAATTAATTGCTTTTTTGAGTTCATTAAGTTTATATTTGTGTTTCACCGTCATGAGGATGAATGTGGGACTAGGTTATGAAATATATAATGTGTAGAGGAGAAGAATATATATAGATATATAAAAGAATAGAAATGAAATGTCAATTATAAGATACGATCTATGTATATGAATATTTTATTATGGTTTTAATTGTTTTTATAACTGTTTGATAACTCAATAAAGTTTAATTTAAAAAAAAGTTTATATTTGTGTTATCAATGATGTCATCTAGCCAGCTGATCAAGATCTATTCTATTTTTCCAGGCAAGCATGCATGTAATTGAATGTCTAAGTCTATAGGAGGAGAGCTGGAGGTTTCAGACTTTTTCTCTCAGAAGCTCTCTCTCTCTCTGTGTATATATGTGTGTGTGTGAGTGTGTGTGTGTGTGTGAGAGAGAGAGAGACAGAGGGAGGGAATAAGGAGAGGAGAGGAGAAGAGAAGAGAAGAGAAGCGAAGCGAAGCGAAGAGAAGAGAAGAGAAGAGAAGAGAAGCGAAGCGAAGCGAAGAGAAGAGAAGAGAAGAGAAGAGAAGAGAAGAGAAGAGAAGAGAAGAGAAGAGAACTCTCATAAAATCTGCTGCCTCTTGGTGATTAAGATAAAAATATAAAAACTAAAGTAAGTTCAACAATGCTATCGCTTGGCCACATCACATAGAAACTTGGGGCTAGATGATTCAGTCCTTCCTTGTCTCTTTGGGAGATAGACCAGAGGTGAAATGCTCCTGGTTCAGACCGGATCAGGGGATCCGGTAGCAATTGTGGCAGGTGGTTCGGAGAACTGGTAGCCATCCATCCGGGTGTCATTACTTCCTGCTTTTAAAAGGTAAAAAAAAAGGCTCGGATGATCACAGCTGTGGTGTGTGATCGTCAGAGCCTTTTTTTAAAAACTTTTAAAAGCATGTTTTTACAACTTATTTGGGCGAATAGGTTGTAAAAAATGTTTTAAAAAAGTTTTTAAAAAAGGTTGGCCACGCCCACTCAGTCACATTACCCCCACCAAGCCACGCCCACAGAACCGGTAGTAACAAATTTTACATTTCACCACTGAGATAGACCAATCACATCAGAGATAAACAATATCAAACTTCATTAAAAAAAAGAGGCAAATATAAAATCTAAATCTTCAAATATTGCAAAGCCCAAAGTTATTTCCTAGAAATGAACATACCATTGGAAATGGGCAGTATTTCATTTTACATGCCACTTCCATTTTTTGAATAAGTTAGCATTGAGGAGGAGACTCAGTAAACTCAGCAATTTCCAATTACCAAATGAATTTGTTCTTAGGCACAAGGGTGCCCATAGATACCAATTTAGGAACCATAAATCCAGATTCTGCTTTATTTCTTTTTATTTTACTCTCTTCAGTCTACTCCTTGTTTTATAACATTCAAATTAATTAAAAAGCTTTGGGGATCCCCGAAGCTTGCTCAGTGCTTTTTGATATCTTAAAAAAAAAAGATTGCTCATCTGAGATTTTGGACAATTTTACTTTTGTTATGGACCCACACAGAAATCTTTGGCTTTTTATATGCAGTTCATGTCATCGAAATATTAAGAAGCAGATGAGGTAGCTGCTAACATTTCATCTAATGTCAATTAGAGATTCAAGGAGAGAGAATAAAACTTGGTTACGGAGCCTTATTATTTTAATTACCATTCATTCAGAGCTCTTATAATCTTTGCCTTTCAACCTAATTTTGAATTTATACCCATAGCCCGAACGGAGGGAATGGATAGCAAAAGGTCAGGATAGATGTTCATGTATCACTGTATTCTTTGACTGTCCTTTAAAAGCTTCTAATTGATGGGTTAGTTGAGATTGTGCTCTTTCTGTCACCACACTAAAGCGTCTGAAAACCAGCGAACGACAGAAGAAGTGTCATGATTGAACCCTACATTTAGAAAGTTGCATCTCAGCACATGACATCTTAAATGCTATGGGGGATGGGAGAGAAATGTCATGAGCTACAGAACCAGTGTTGAATGTCATGATTTGGACATAATATCCATAGTAACAGAGAAAGACGGTCTCTTTGGATAACATCTAGGGAGCTGCTTTCTATAGACCTGTGATGGCGAGCCTATGGCACGCATGCCACCTGTGGCATGCGTAGCCATATCAATACATATATTGATACGTAAGATCTCCGACCTCCGGGTGTTTCGCTGCGCTCTGAAGACCCTGTTGTTCCGCCAGGCCGGGCTATTAACATAACGTTTTAAATTGGGGTATTTTTAAATTTCTGGGATTTTAATTGGAGCCTAATTATTTAATGATTTTAAATTTTAACTGTTGTTTTTGTTTTTGTGTTTTTAAATAGGCTGTACACCGCCCTGAGTCCTTCGGGAGAAGGGTGGTATAGAAATAGAAATAATAAATAATAAATAAATAAATAAATAAAATACATGACAGCCAGTTGATTTTCGGGCCTTCTGGGCCCACCAGAAGTAGGAAAACAGGCTGTTTCCTGCGTCCAGAGGGCCTGGGACGGGGGAGAAGGCCCATTTTTCTTTCTCACCTGGCTCCAGATCCTCTCTATGCATCTGGGGAGGGCAAAAACAGCCTTCCCCACCCCCTTGGAGTCCCCCCAGAGGCCCGAAACGGCCCATTTCCCAACTTCCGGTTGGACAGGAAGTGACATTTTTTGCTATCCTCAGCCTCCAGAGCCTCTCTAGGAGTCTCTGTTCTTGCAACTGTTCTTCATATGTTTTAGCCTCCAGTCCCCTAATCATCTTTGTTGCTCTTCTCTGCCTTCTTTCTAGTGTCTCAACATCAAAGGACTGGTGCAACAACAGAAAAGGTTCATCTCCTGGGTCCCATTAAATGACATTGCTTCCTAGAAGGGACCCTAAGGAACCTGGCAGGATGAGCAAAGTAACAGGATACAGTTCCGCAAATAACCAGCTATATGCCATGCAGTGAGAAATGCATGGCGTTTATTTAAGCAAATAAATTAAACAGACCATTGGAGAATATATATATATATATATATATTTCTTAAAGTCTCTTTCGAGAGTATTAAACAATTCATCACCCTCGACTTCTGGCCAAAGAGAAAACTGCCCTGAATATGTGATGGGGACTATTTTTAGAGAGGAAAGGCTACTCAGCAATGTTCTGAGCCAAGAATAAATTTAATTAAGTGAAATGGAAATTTGTAAAATGTAGCAGTTTCTAATTGGGATGGCAAGATGAAAGAACAAAAATAACTATTATTAATTGCTCTTTGGGCTGTCTGATTAATGGCTTCTACCAGTGCCCATCAATTCCTAAAGAGCATCTGATGTGCCTCAGCCAAAATACAAACATATATTGTACATCCCTAAATATATATAAGAATTCTAGTGCTAAAAAGGTGAACTATCCAAATGAAATCAAATTATGTATGTGACCATTGGCCCAATCTACAGTAGACTATAAGAAAAGGTAAAGGACTCCCTCCTGATTTTACTCAACTAGTCGTTGCTGACTACAGGATGCAGTGCTCATCTTTGTTTCAAGGCCATTGAGCCAGCGGTGTCTGAAGACATTTCTCCAGTCATGTGGCCAGCATGATATCACGGAGCACTATTACCTTCCCACGGAAGTGGTACCTATTTATCTACTTGCATTTGCATGCTTTCTAACTGCTAGATTGGCAGGACCTAGAGCAAGCAACAGGAGCTCATCCCATTGTGTGGCACTTGGGACTCAAACATGAGTCGCCGTGCCAGAGGTGGTATTCAGCAGGTTCTGATCAGTTCTGGAGAACCGATAGCGGAAATTTTGACTAATTCAGAGAACTGGTAAATACCACCTCTGACTGGCCCCACCCCCATCTATTCTCTGCCTCCCGAGTCCCAGCTATCAGGGGATTTTGCAGTAACCTTCCCCTGGAGTGGGGTGGGAATGGAGATTTTACAGTATCCTTCCCCTGCCACCAGTAGTGGGTTGCAAATCCCATCACTACTGGTTTGCTCGTGGGTGAGCGTGCAACGCTTCTGCACATGCGCAGAAGCGTCCGGGAGCCTCCTGCTGCCGCTACCGGTTTGCCTGAACCAGGGCAAACTGGTAGCAACCCATCACTGCCTGCCATGCCCACCAAGCCATGCCACGCCCACCAAGCCACGCCCACAGAAAAGGTAGCAAGAATTCTTGAATCCCACCTCTGCGCCATGCTACCCCTACAATAGACTATGCAATAATAATAATAATATTATAAGCCGTTTTTGTTTCTAAGTGAACACAATCTGTTTACTTCGCAGTCCTGAAGCTTTCTCTCCCCTGCATGAGGGAAAGTGAACTGAATATACTCTTTAACTAGGTTTTCTTTTTGTCATCTACCATCTGCATTTTTGTAGCTCAGATCTGGGTGCCCTGTTTTAATATCCTGAATCATTCCTTATCAGCACCAGATGGATTATTTCAAAGTAAAATGAGAAGAGTTCTTTTTGAAAAGTTAAAAAAATGATAATTCTACAGCAGAGGGAAAAATAATTTCCTTGTTGCACACAATTAGCTCGGCTCTCACAGTTGACAAATTGAAAGTTGTGAAGCCTTAAAACCTTCTCTGGGGATATTTCAAAATATTACCTTGGCTACATTGCTAAAATGATATCATCTCTCTTCTTTTCCTGTAACTTTGAATACGGAAAATTATTATTATAGCTTCAAATCTTGCTTCAGTGGAATGGGAAAAAACTGAGGCAGAGCTGTGGAACTTGTTTTTATATAATTCATTAACTTAGAATGAATCTATTATAAAATATTCTGACAGATAATGTAGTAGGCTACACAGGACCCGTTTTTCATTTTCTTCTAGATAATTAATTGGAGGAAGAAATACTAATCTCCGAAATTATTATTTTTCAAATGTTATGATCTTCTCTTTCATGATAATTGGAACTAATAGCTTTTCAGTGCTGTTCCCCCAAGAAGATATTTACAGATTTTTCTGAAATTATTTATATACTATTTTTCTTGAAATAATTAAGTATAACAGTATCTCTATTTATGGGCAGAAATCTAATTCCTGTTTCCAAGAAATATCAATACCACATTCAGGTCTAAAACCACTTCAAAATGAAAATCATATTCTATCAGATTGTCCTATCAAATATCAAGGGTACTGAGAGATGTTGGAGGTCCAAGAATTTAGAATTATTAAATTTTTTGTATCTTTTTTCTTTCTTTTCCATTTCTTTTACTTTTTTTCTTTCTTGAACTTTTAGATTTCTCCTCAATTTCTTTCTTTTTCCTTCATTTTTCTTACTTTATACAGTTGTATAGGTTTTTTTTAATCTTCCCTTTTATTTTATTTTTAAATAAGATGTAAAAGTGCCAGCCTAGAAACCAGGAGACTGTGAGTTCTAGTCCCACCTTGGGCATGAAAGATTGCTGGGTGACTTTGGGCCAGGGGTGAAATCTACTTACCTTCCCTACCGGTTCGGAAGTGCACTGCGTCATGTGTGCGCATAGGTCCTCTGCGCATGCGCAAACCCTTCTGTGCATGTGCAGAGGGTAAAAAACAGGTTATTTCCTGGTTAAAACCAGGAAGTAATGACAACCGGGCGGTTGGGCGGAGCCTTGTGCTGCCGTCGCTACCCGTTCTCCAAACCACCCGCCACCATAGCTACCGGTTTGTCCAAACTGGTAGCATTTCACCCCTGCTTTGGGCCAATTGCTTTCAGCCCAAACTCTCTCATAGAATTATTGTGAGGAAAATAGGAGGAAAAGAAAGTAGTAGTTATATTCACTTGAATTACTTACAAAACAATAAAGTAGAACAAAAGTTCTAGTTCCACCTTAGGTATGGAAACTGGCTGGGTGACTTTGGGCCAATCACAAGGAGTTTGTGAGTTTTAGTCCTGCCTTAAGCATGAAAACTGATTACTTACAAAGTAACAAAAGCGGGATAAAAATCTAAAAATAAATAAAATAAGATAAGATATACCCTCTCAGTATAGTGAGCTGGCCAAAGGAGGACATGGAAGCTGTCAATGTGAATGTCAGGATTCCAACGGATGCCCTAATTAAGTTATGAGTCTTGAGTCAAGCTTCAAAAGAAATCCAGTTATTTATTAGGAGCTTCACGTTGGCACGTTCCCAAGTGAAGCCAGTTCTGATCCTACGTAATTTACTCTCCAATTATGACCCTGTTTTCCCCCTCCCCCCAGGGTGTGTCATTAATCACATTCGCCAACGGAGCAATTTTGCAGGTTGTAGAGGTCACTCCCCTCTGGCTGCTCTAGGTAACCCTGGGATACAGCCTTGAGAGAGATAAGTGTGGAATGTGCATCTGTCTTTGGCTGCTGTGCCATTTCGCCAGTTTTCCATCCCCCCAGCCTATGGCAACTCAAGAGCAGGCCAGGGATGCTTTGTGGGTTGATACCCAGAAGGGCATGGCTAGCTGATGAGAGTTAAATAGCTTGAAATAGATCTACACTAGTCTCCCTTATTTCTTTGTCGGTAAATTTAAATTCAACACAAAAATAGTTTGTTGCGAAAAGTGACTGCCTGCGAAGGCTCCTGGATTGGGGCTGAAAGGTGAAAGTGGAAGCAGTATGCTCCGTCCCATATTTGGGTAGACCAGGTTGCCCTGATAGATCGGTCTCACTGAAAAAAAAACAACACATAACAGAAACAAATTATTAATAAAATAACTGCCAGACATTCATCCTTTCAAGACAAGCTTATATTTTAGCTTTTAAAGCTGAAAACCTATGAATGGTAAATAGGATCTCATCCAACCAAATAAACTGAATTACGGTAAGGTGTTTCCATTGCAACTGCAGCTAAAGACAGAATAACGTGCTTGTTGAATTTGATGATTTGACAGCTTGGTATTCAAAAATACATTACACAATTTTTTATTCTGCAACTTCTGACTCAATTGCTTTTTATACCCAAGGTCGTGTTCAGCTTTTCCTTACCTGATGCCTTCCAAATGTGTTCGGTCTGCAATTAGCAAATTTTTCCAATGGATATGGAAAGGGTAAGATTGGGAAATTGTACCAAGTGCCATGCAAATGGCATTTTCACAATTTCCTTTAAAAAAAAGATATTTAGGTTAAAAGTCGCTTCTAGATACATTACCCCAGAATGCTTTAATTGGAGGTGGAGCAGCTTATGTTTTTATTACCGATGAACCTTTTCCTCTACTAGGAAAATGCTACTTTATACAATTATCTGGTTTATATGTAGCCTCCTATATTTTGGAACTATTCTGTGTAAATAATAGCTTGTCTGTAGGCCTCTATTACAAGACACAATGGTGTCATATTTGCCATGGTGTCATCCTGCAAAGTGACCCACCTGTAGTCATTTGAACTCTGACCATCATCACCAATGCATGTGCCTAAAGACAGGCCAAGATGGTTACCATTTCTGTAGCCAGACATGAGGAGTTGAACCTGACTCCTGCCCTTCTTCCCAATGAACCGTGGTGGCGCAGTGGTTAGAATGCAGTACTGCAGACTACTTCTGCTGACTGCCAGCTGTCTGCAGTTCAGCAGTTTGATCCTGACCGGTTTAAGATTGACTCAGCCTTCCATCCTTCTGAGGTTGGCAAAATGATGACCCATATTGTTGGGGGCACTAGATTCAGCTGGTTCACACTGGTTTGGGAGAACTGGTTGTTAAATTACCCACCCACCCCGCTATCAAAGTGGATCCTGGGCGCAATGGAGAAACAGGCAATGGAGCAGCCAGCGCGAGACAAAGAGAAAGCCGCTTTTCCTCTTTCTTCTCCCTGCTCCTCCTCCTTCCCTCGTGCCAGCCGCTCCGTTGTCTGTTTCTCCATTGGAGTGCAGCGCCAAGGATCCACTTTGATAGTGGCGGGGAGAATTTAACAACCAGTTCGCCCAGGGTCAGATTAGCCATTGCAGGTCGTCCCACATATACAGCAGAGCTGGAGGATGGGCCCAGGGATGGGATTCAGCCTATTCAGGCCTGTTCGGGTGAACCAGTAGTTCCGCGATCAGCTGAGAGTGAACCGGTTCACTCCGACAATCAGGTGGGCCTGCCTGCCTGCCCCTGCGTTATACTGACCTTTATTTCCTTTGTTTGAAGCCCAGCTGATCGGCGCGGAAGAGCGGATTGCCGCACCTCAGCTGTTTTACTCACCGGGGTTGCGGTAGAAGGTAGGTTTTAGAGCTCAATTAAAATGCACCGTGTGCGCGCAAAGTGCACACTCAGCGAACCGGTTGTTACAACGGTTGAATCCCACCACTGGATAGGCCACACTTCCCATGACAGCCAACCTGACCCTGGGCGAACCGGTTGTTAAATTATTTGAATCCCACCACTGAATATGCTGATTCTGTAAACCATAGAGCGCTGTAAAAGCACGGTGAAACAGTATATAAGTCTAAGTACCATTTCTATTGCTAGTTGACTAATGTTGTTTTTTAAAGTATTGCTCTTGGATTGGGAAGATCCAATAGAGGTTTTACTTGAATAACGAAGGTCATTGAGTGTGACCATCAGTCTCAGCCTAATCCATCCTACAGGATAGTTGAATATGGGTTTGCTGCAGTGGTGTTCAATTTTTTTTACTACCGGTTCTGTGGGTGTCGCTTGGTAGGTGTGGCATGGCTTGGTGGGAGTGGCAGGAGAAGGATACTGTAAAATCTCCATTCCCACCCCACTCCAAGGGAAGGATACTGTAAAATCTCCATTCCCTCTCCAGTCCAGGGGAAGATTACTGCAAAATCCCCATTTCCTCCCGATCAGCTGGGACTTGGGAGGCAGAGAATAGATGGAGGCAAGGCCAGTCAGAATTTTTACTACCGGTTCTCCGAACTACTCAAAATTTCCGCTATCAGTTCTCTAGAACTGGTCAGAACCTGCTGAAACCCACGTCTGGCTCTCTGATTTGTGCTCTCAGACAAAAAGCAGGCTTATAAACCCAATAAATAAATAAACATCATTCCCGGGAGTGAAGTCTTATTTCGGTGCCTATAACATGAAATTTTTATACCATCATAGGGCTGATTTAATGGATTTTAATTTAATGAGACATTGTTTAATGAGCTATGAGTTAATATATATTCATGAAACTGACAAATTGCCTAAATTCAGCAAGGCCAGAACAAAAGTCCATCTAGTTTAGCTTTCTCTCTCCAAAAATAGCACTTGGAAGCATATTCAGAATATAATGAATTAGCTCTTATTATAATGACTTCAAGACATTTTCGGGACATTTGAATGCAGTCAAATGTTGAAATTAATGCTTTTCTGATTATGAGTCGATGGGTCCCTCTAAGTGGTTTTGTCCAGAAGTAATGGGCAATCACTGCTCCTCTCAGAATGAATAAAGATCCAGAGACCTCTGTTTTTAGCCATCTCCCCATTCCCATAAGGTGAGCTTGGAAGAATTTGTGGTATATTTTATAGAAAGCGTAACTCCTGGTAGTGTAAGAACTGGGGAAATTATTTGAACAGTGATTAATGAACTATACTTCTTTGTTATTGTGTTTTGTTTCGAAACTACACGTCTATGGAGATTCTCAATCATCACAGGTCATGCTTCCCCAAAGGTGCATTTTGCAAAAGGCAAACTGGACTTCCTTGGTTGAACTGAAGAAGCTTCTTGAATGAGGACATTTTCAAAGAAAAAAATAAATCAAGAAAGTCCACTTACCGTATTTTTTTGGAGCATAAAACATTCCGGAGTATAAGACACACCTTAGTTTTGGGGAAGGAAAATAAGAAAAAAAAAATCTGCCTCTGCCTACCAGCATCCATCGATATTCATCTGGCTAGCATCCTGTCAGTGTGTTGCTGACACAGTATTTGCTTGTGAGCAACAAGGAAGGAGACAGCAAGGAGCCTGGGCGTGGCTTAGGTCAATTGTTCTAAATCTGCATGCTGTGCTGAGCTCTGAAATTAAAACTGCAACTGAAACTCCTCTCCTCTGCTTGTGTTTTGCTTGCTGCTACAAACTCTGACAGTCCTTGCAGCAAATAGCAAAAAGCCAGGTCAGCTTCAGCATTTTATTGCAGCCTGATTCAGCACGAGCAGCCGATTGGCAGGTGGATCGGCCTCCCGGAATACTCCCAGTCAGCTGTTCCAGGCTGCAGGGATTGCCACAGACCATCGCCTTCTCCGTGCCTCATGTTTTTGGCTACATTCGGTGTATAAGACACACTCACATTTTCACCCTCTTTTAGGGGGGAAAAGTGTGTCTTATACTCTGAAAAATGTGGCACTTGCCGTTTGGAAAAGGCAACTTTGGGGCTTCTGAAACTATTTAGTTTAAATCCCACCCACAGTTCAAGTGCAGA
This sequence comes from Pantherophis guttatus, assembly GCF_059756535.1. Lineage (NCBI taxonomy): Eukaryota > Metazoa > Chordata > Lepidosauria > Squamata > Colubridae > Pantherophis > Pantherophis guttatus. Next base: position 12,365,682 of record NC_142068.1, read on the forward strand.
CTTCTCGGAGGATGTAGACTTCTTGGTCAGGATGTAACTGTGATCTCTTGCCCATTTCCGCAGAGCAGATTTCCACTCAGTTTGGTTCAAGTTCTGCCTTTTATTAAAATAACCAGGCATACATTAATCAATCAATCTAGTTAAGAGCCCAGAACACTTGTGTTCCCCCCCCCAATGTACCTTTTTGTAGGATTTGGGGGGGGGACAGAAATGGCTCCTTTGCAGCCCTTCCTGGAATTTCCTATTTCCTATTGTATGGTTGTAAGATCATTTCAGGAAATGCCTGTGACAGTTTTCAAGATTGATGTCAAACTTGATACTGGAGGACATGAGGAAGCAGAAGAGTATCCCACAGTCCTCGATAAAATGTGAGTGATTCATTAAAGCAGAGCATCTTTGAATGGAAGGGGCGTGATGACTCAGCAATGAAGGATGCTGAGTTTGTGAGCTGAAAGGTTGACAGCCCGGGTTTGAGACCCGAGTGTCGTGCGATGGGGTGAGCTCCCATTACTTGCTCCAGCTTGTGCCCACCTAGCAGTTCAAAAACAGTGATGGGTTTCACTTACCTTTGCTACTGGTTTGCGCATGTGCGGAACGTATTTGATGACGTCTGGGTGGGTGGGCGGAGCCTCTCGCCATGCTGCTACCAGTTTGCCCGAACTGGGGCGAACCGGTAGCAACCCACCACTGTTCAAAAGCCTGCAAATGCGAGTAGATAATGGGAGGTTAACAGCAATCCACGTTCCTCGGTCAGGGGTGGGTTCTACTTACCTTTACTACCTGTTCGCAACAGGGCCGTGCACACGCTTGCTTCGCTCATGCGTGTGCACGCTCTTCTGAGCATGTGCAGAAGCATTTTGATGACGTCAGGGTTGTTGGGCGGAGCCTCCCGCCGATTTTACTACTGGTTCTATAGAACTGGTGCGAACCGGAGGCAACCCACCACTATCCTCGGTGTATAGTTATCCTGGCCACATGACTACAGAAGAATCTTCGGACAATGCTGGCTCTCTAGGTTAAGAAATGGAGATGAGCACTACCCCCTAGAGCCAGAGACGACTGGACTTTACTTTATTTTTGAATGATTTGGATTTTGTGTTTCCTGAGCTTTTTGCAGGCTGGACTGAGCTCTCTCTTATAAGAAAAGTCACTCACGAACCCCTGTCATCTGTTGGTTGTTTATATCTACCCCTCTTGGTGTTATTTTCCTAATCGCCTTACAATCTCTCACCTTAATTTCGGACCACATCAGCATTCAGGTAATCAGCAAAGCATACCAGATCATGATTATGTGCCATCAAGTCATTGCCAACTCTTAGTAACCTCACAACCTTAGTAACCTGCGGTGGTTTTTCAGGTCTTCTAATGCTGCACCCATCACTACCATAATTGAGTCCTTCTACTTCGCTGCTGGTTGCTGACTTCTCCTCTTTTCCTTCCACTTTTCTTTTCACGAGAGCCTCCTCCAGAGAGCTGAGTCTTTAGATAATGTGTCCAAAGTAGGATAATTTGAGTCTGGTTATTTGGACCTTGAATGAGAACTCTGAGTTAAATTATTCGATGAGTCATTAGTTTGCCCCTTGTAAAAATTGGGCCAGGAGAAGATGGAAAAAAAACCACTTTAAATAATAATAATAATAGCTAAGAAAGACTTCCTGCTGTCCCAGGTATAGGTTGTGTCTGAGAAGGATACAATAGCATGAGTTAAGGGCAGGAAAAAGAAATTTCCAGAGCATTTTCATTCTACAATTAAAAGGTAATTAAAAGGTTTCCCTCAAACATATGTGCTAATCATTCCCGACTCTAGGGGGTGGTGCTCATCTCCATTTCAAAGCCGAAGAGGCAGCGCTGTCCAAAGATGTCTTCGTGGTCATGTGGCCAGCATGACTAAACACCAAAGGCGCACGGAACGCTGTTACCTTCCCACCAAAGGTGGTCCCTATTTTTCTACTTGCATTTTTTACGTGCTTTCGAACTGCTAGGTTGGCAGAAGCTGGGACAAGTCACGGGAGCTCACCCCGTTACGCGGCACTAGGGATTCGAACCGCTGAACTGCCGACCTTTCGATCGACGAGCTCAGCATCTTAGCCACTGAGCCACCATATCCCTTGTACTTTACAATTAGGGGGTAATTAAGCAAAGGGCTGGAATGATGCAAATGTCTTAAGTGACATACAAATTAGAGCAGTGGCCCCCAACTTTTGGGGCACTAAGGATGGGTTCCATGGAGAAAGGTTTTTCCACGGACAGGAAGGGGCAGGATTTTGCATGCTGCCTGCATCCCATGGATGGGGCTTTGCTTGTTTGTGTGGCCCAGTTGCTGGCATGCCGCTGCCCGGCACTGGTCCATGGACCAGAAGTTGGGGACCCCTGAGTTAGAGCCCAGGCAAGATGAGTTGGAGGGCAGAATTTAAAGGTAATACAGGTTGTCCTTGATTTACAACAGTTCATTGAGTGACCATTCAAAGTTACAGCAGCACTGAAAAAAAATGATTTATGACCATTTTTTATACTTATGACCATTGCCGCATCTCCATGATCACGCGATCAAGATTCAGATGCTTAGCAACTGGTTCATATTTATGATGGTTGCAGTGTCCGGGGGTGTGTGTGTGTGTCATGTGATCCACCTTTGGGACCTTCTGACAAGCAAAGTCAACGGGGAAACCAGGTTGACTTAGCTACCATGTTACTAACATGTTACTACAACTACAACGATTCACTTATCAACAGTGGCAAGCAAGGTCATAAAATGGGGCAAAACTCATTTAACAAAGGTAGAGGAGAAATTTTCTGACAGTGAGAACAATTAACCAGTGGAACGGGAAGTGGGTGATCCATCACTGGAGGCTTTTAAGAAGAGACTGGACAGCCATTTGACTGGAATAGTGTAGGGTCTCCTGCTTGAGCAGGGGGTTGGACTAGATGACCTACAAGGCCCCTTCCAACTCTGTTATTCTGTATTCTATTTCAGAATACAGAATATTGGGCTCGATTGTGGTCGTAAATTGAGGGCTACCTGTGCGTATTAAATGCTTGCATCCCTTAAGCCAACCTGCTGCCCTCAGCCAACATTGAAGAGAAATTCCAACTTTGACATGTCTATGGAGATTCTCAAACATCCAGATCATGATTATCCCAAAGATGCTTTTCAAAAAGTTAATTGGACTTTTTTGTTTTTGTTTTCCTTAAAAACATTTTGCTTCTCATCCAAGAAGCTTTATATGTTAACAATATAGGGGGGAAGAGATAAGCTTTTGTTCATGACTTTCTTTCTTCTTACATAGCAAACAACTTGGTTGAACCAAGAGAGCTGAAGATGGATTTTTTTCAAATTACTTTCTCTGAGAGATTAAAAAACAGGGGGAACTAAAGTTTAGAAAGTGAGGTGTGCTGTGCTTGAAATGGCAATAATTATGATTTCTTATTGTTTTGGCTATGGTTTTCCCAGTTGCAATGTATGGCTGTGAAAGTTGGACCATAAGAAAGACTGAGCACCAAAGAATTGAGGCCTTTGAACTCTGGTGCTGGAGAAGACTTCTGCGAGTCCCTTGGACTGCAAGGCGATCAAACCGGTCAGTCCTAGAGGAGATCAACCCTGACTGACTGCTCTTTAGAAGGCCAGATCCTGAAGATGAAACTCAAATACTTTGGCCACCTAATGAGAAGGAAGGACTCACTGGAGAAGAGCCTAATGCTGGGAACGATGGAGGGCAAAAGAAGAAAGGGACCAGAGAGAATGAGATGGCTGGATGGAGTCACTGAAGCAGTCGGCGTGAACTTTTTTTTTTTTTTTTTTAATTTGATTTATATGCCGCCCTTCTCCGGAGACTCAGGGCGGCTTACAATGCGTTAAGCAATAGCCTTCATTCTTTTGTATATTTTATACAAAGTCAGCTTATTGCCCCCACAAACTGGGTCCTCATTTCACCTACCTTAGAAAGGATGGAAGGCTGAGTCAACCTTGAGCCTTGGAGAGATTCGAACCAGCAGAAATTGCAGGCAGCTGTGTTAATAACAGGGTGCACTAAACCACTGTACTATCAAGGCTCTCTTAAATGGACTCCAGAAGATGGCAGAGGACAGGAAGGCTTGGAGGAACGTTGTCCATGGGGTCGCGATGGGTCAGACACGACTTTGCAACTAACAACAACAACAACAACAACATTGTTTTGGACTGGGTCAGAAAACATAAGGGACAAAATGTATCCCTAAATGCTTGCAAGGAAGGACTTTTGAGAACCGTTTATCTTGTTTCATGCTCATCAGAATGGCTTGGGAAGTGGGGGGGGGGTTTAAATTATTTCTAAGTCTTCATTTCAACTGTTTGCTCACACGAGTTTTCCCCCGTTTAGAGAACTGAAGGCAGCATATTTTTGTTGAAATCCAATCTCTGAACGATCCGGTCTTGATCTGGTTCAGAGAAGATGCTATTATATAGGCAAAAGGAAGAACAAGGGAAAGAATAATAGAAATAGGTCTGTCTGTTTAGAGATAATTTACTACAATTGCTTTCTGGCTGATTGCTACAGTAGTAACTAACTGGAGCTTCCAAGAGGATTATAGGAGTGTGGCCTCTTCTCTACAGAAGATGCTACCTATTTGAATCGCTAAAAATTGTGCGGCATTCAAGCGGAATAGAAGATCCCCTTCAGAATTCTTAGGAATATCTCCTCCATCTTCATTTCTTTTCACCCATTCTTCTTTTGTAATATGAATTCGCCTGTTTCCATGACTACGGAAAGCTGTTTTGCTTTTTTTTTTTTTTTTTTTACAAATACTTGTCCAACTGTTTTTGGATTCAAGATAGATGCACTTTAAGTAGTCTGGATATATATGTAAATGTTACTGCGAATTCTGGGAGATGCCATTGCAGAGGCCCTGGAGTTTTTAAAGGTTGGAGAAAATGGCTAAGGCTAATCCCTTATGTTGGAAGAAATATCCATTTGGTTCAGTTCTAAGGCGGAAGGAAGACACTGGAAACAGGGAGGCTGATTGGAAAGATGATTTAATGATGAAGCAGGACGACCAAGCACATGGTTCTCTGATGCAGCTGACCACATGGAGTTGAGAGCGAGGGGTTTTTATACCTTCTTTTGGGCTTTGCAGTTGAACTTCCTGTTCCTGTGCAACCACATGTATTCTATTGGCTGTTGTCAAACTCCCACGGGGCCACGTGGGGTCATGTTTGTCTGAGCCAAGTTTGGTTGAAGTGTGCTGGATGATGCAATGTCCTTAGGAGATTATGCAATGTAGTGAGCTCTGCTGCTAGATAATCCTATTATGTCCGGGAGGATCATGTCTTAATCCTATCACGCTGGAGCTGAAGGCGTTTGTCTTGTAGATAGGCTGGCCCAGTCCCGCTGGGGCTATTAAGAAAGACTTGGAGGCTGCTATCTGTCTTTAAAAATATGTTTCTCCTTTAGGGAAATATAATATTCTGCCTTTTTAAAATATTTCTCAAAATATTTCATTCTACTAGGAGAAGGTGGGTGTTAATTTTCTACACCATAGGACAGAGATGGCTAACCTTTTTGTTGTTGTGTGGCGAAAGTGCATGCATGCGCGCACACCCATAATGCAATGTGCATGCGACCCACCCGCTCCCCTGACCCCATGCATGCACATGACCCCACCGCTCCCCCGCACCTGCCCTGCCCCTGTACATGTATGCACGTATCCCACATGCACCTCACCCCCTGCGCATGCACGGCAGGGACCCGAAAACCAGCTGGCCGGTGGGAGGCACGTATGGATGTGGGGTGGAGCTGAGCTGGGGTGATGGTTCACGTGCCTGCAGAGAGGGCTCTGCGTTTCACCAGGGGCATGCATGCCATAGGTTCGCCATCATGGCCTTAGGAGAATAATCTTTCCAGTTCTAATAAAACCACCATAAAACAAAATTATAAGTGGTCCTCAACTTATGGCCATAATGGAGCCAGCCCATTATAGTCATAAATTGGGATGATCGTAAAATGAGCCATCATGGAGCAATAGCACTTAGATTCATAAACCTCTTCATAGTTCTTTACAGCCCTCTCTGAGCGGTTTACAAAATCAGCAATTTTTTTTTAATTTGATTTATATGCCGCCCTTCTCCGGAGACTCAGGGCGGCTTACAATGCGTTAAGCAATAGCCTTCATAGTTTTGTATATTTATACAAAGTCAGCTTATTGCCCCCATAATCCGGGTCCTCATTTTACCTACCTTAGAAAGGATGGAAGGCTGAGTCAACCTTGAGCCTTGGAGAGATTTGAACTTGTAGTAATTACAGGCAGCTGATGTTAATAACAGTGCTTTAGTCTGCTGCGCCACCAGGACTGTAGCATATTGTGCCCTACAGTCTGGGTCCTCATTTTACTGATCTCAGAAGGATGGAAGACTGAGTCAACCTTGAGCTGGTCAGGATCGAACTCTTATGGTGGGCAGAGTCTGCCTGCAATACTGCATTCTAACCACTACGCCTCACCTGATCTTATCACCTTTTTTTTTTTTTTAGCAGCGGTCATAAAGCGAATGCTATGGATGTTAATTGTTCCCTATGGGACATTTTTGCTGAAAACTGGAAATAAATTCTGGTTATTGCCTGGTTTGAGGCAATAATGTTGTAAATTATGGTCACATGACTGCAGGATGCTGCAAACAACTGTAAATTGTTGTTTGCAGCATCCGAGGAGCCTCGGTGGTGCAGCGGACTAAGTGCTGCTAAGTGCTAGCACTTAGCTGCCAGCTGCCTGCAATTACTGCGAGTTCAAATCTCACCAGGCTCAAGGTTGACTCAGCCTTCCATCCGTCCGAGGTAGGTAAAATGAGGACCCGGATTGTGGGGGCAATAAGTTGATGTTGTATAAAATAGAACACCGCTTAGGGGGGCCCCAAAAAGCCCTACTAAGCAGGTATATACAAAAAAGTATGCAGGCTATTGCTATAATGCATTGTAAGCCGCCCTGAGTCTACGGAGAAGGGCGGCATATAAATTGGACTAATAAATAATAAATAATAAAATAAATAAATATTGGCAGGTTGTGTTGCCTGAAAAGCAGTCACATAACTGTGGGGGCGGGGGGGGGGCAGCCATTGAAACTTCAGAATTGATTCCATCGAAAGTTCAAATGGTCACTAAGCGAACGGTTGTATTTTGAGGGCCACCTGTAGTCTTGTTCTCTAAACCTCACGAATAAATCGCTGGAAGGGACCTTGTAGGTCATCTAGAACAAATCCCTGCCCAAGCAAGAGATCCTACACAATTTCTGACGAATCTCTTCTTAAAAGCCTCCAGTGATGAAGTTCCCACAACTTCTGCAGGCAACTTCTGTTCCATTGGTTGATTGTTCTCACTGTCAGAAAATTTTTCCTTACTTCTAGGTTGAATTTCTCCTTGATTCATTTCCATCCATTATTCCTTGTCTAGCCTTCGGATGCCTTGGAAAATAGCTAGACCCCTTCCTCTCTGTGGCAGCCCCTCAAATATTGGAAGGCTGCTATCATGTCTCTCTTGGTCCTTCTCTTCACTAGACTAGCCATGCCCAGTTTCTGTAACCATTCTTCATATGTTTTAGCCTCCAGTCCCCTAATCATCTTGGTTGCTCTTCTCTGCACTTTTTCTAGAGTCTCGACATCTTATTTATAGTGTGGTGACCAAACTGGATGCAGTATCCAATACATGCTTGGTTTAGTGTGAATTGTAAATTGATTCCAGGTTGCATTTAAGGCACCCCAAAATTCAGCTAATATGAAAATAGTACACTTGCAATTCAGACTAGCACATGCACATTGTCCATTGGGATTTTGGACTCTGCTAATCTTCGTGTGTGCAAAATAGAGAAAAGGAAAATGATGTCAAAGGAAAACATTAAATGTGCAGGTGAAAGAATTCATTCTCAAGGAATTTGGAGATATATTTTGAGTGATAGAAGCAAAACATTATGGATGCTGATCCTAAACCTGGATCGAAAAATGCAAATTTGCCAAGATGTGGATAAAGCCCTCAGCATCGGATCTAGGACGGAATATTTGAAATCGATGTACGCAGTTACATCGGCATTTTTCTTTTGCACGAAATTAATTTACTGTTCCTAAAAAAAAGGACACAACAAATATGTTTAACAAGATTACCTATTTTAGTACTTCTATCATATACGGGCTACAAACTCCAGATGACTAACAGAGGGCAGAAAGAAATGAAGAATATTCTAACTTCTTGCTGAGCCTAGCATTTATTTGGATTTTCAGTATGCAATCCAGATATTACAAAATCTAATTTTAGCATGCTAGTTTCTTTGTTCGGGTAGGTAGGAAAATGGGTTCTGTTTCCAAAAGCCTTCATCTATTTTGGAGGGAGTGGGCATTGTAGTTTTGGAATCAACGAAGAAATAATTCATGAACCCTCTTTAGGGAAAACTTGCAAATCATAGCACTAAAGCCCTGAAATTACAGAGAGTGCTGATCTTATTTAAATGCAGAAGACAAGACTGGCATCAGATGCCTGTTATGTATTCTATAATTTTCTGAAGCAGAATGCAAAACACCATTAATTCCTGAAATTTGAAATCTGTGTAGCTTTCCACTCTGACAGATGCTTTTCTCCCCCCTTTCCAAGTATCGTGCTTTAAATACTATAAATCATATTATTTAATCCCAAAAACATTGGCTCCGTGGTCAATACAATTACTTTCAAAGAACAGCTTTGTCTGCAATTTGAATGATCTAATAAATGTATCAAAATCATTGAATCATAGGGTTGGAAGGGACCCTGGAGGTCTTCCAGACCAATCCCCCAAATAATATTACGTGATGATGCCAACAAAGAAAAATATCTGTAGCTGTTGTGGCCCATCAGCGGCCTGTGCAGATTGTAGCTGATTCCGACAGCGAGGAGGCTGGTGTGGTGCTGCGCCAGCAGCCTGTGCAGCTGGCACTCGAGTCGGACAGTGAGGAGGCTGGAGAAGATGTGGTGCCAGAGGCGGGGATTCAGCCAGGGCCTTCAGAACCTCTAGAAGCTCCTTTAAGTGAAGAGGATGAAGAGGAGGAGCCTCTTCTCGATGCACGGGCGCACAGAGCTGCCAAAAGGCCAGAGTGGCTCCTCAGGAGGAGGTCTCCTCAAGAGTAAGGCTTGGGGCTAATTGGCCACTCCCTTAACCTATTTAAGGAGGAACGCCGATTGCAGCAAGCTGTAGGGAACAACTTTAGTTCACTCTCCTTTGCGTCTGGATTCTCTGCAAAATTGCTTCTGGGCTTTCTGCCAACTCTAGTAAGACTGTGATTACCTTATCTTAGGATTCTTGTAGGCTGTTAAGGAAGTTTATTAACAGCCTTTGTTTGATAAAGACTGAGTTATTTGAGTAAAATAAGCTTTGTATAGATTTTGTCTGTGCTGCGTTCTTTGGGGTCCGTAGCTGGGGCAGAACAGTAGCTCATAGATGAAATGAGATGTCCTTGATGTTCTCTGAGCTGGATTGTTTTTCTTGCAGATGTTTCATTATCCAAACTAGGCAACATCATTGGTGCTAGTGAGACTGATGATGATATCCATTCAATTGTGTCTGACTCTTGGTGATTCTATGGGCCAGGTCTCTCCACATCTTCCAATCTTGCACTACTTCTTTGTAATATTATATATGGTATATATCAGTGGTGAAATCCTCCATGGTTTGCCACCGGTTTGCCATGCGTGGTGCATGCCAAATGCCTGCTGCACATGCACATGTGCATGTGCTGTGCATGCATGCACAGTGCGCATCAAATGCATGCTGTGCACAGAAAAAGGAGGCATAAGAAGGTAAGTAAAACAGCGAGCGGGGGGAGCAGCCGTGCTGCACAATTTAGATTTGCTAGAAAGCAGGATTTCCTGCTTTCTAGCAAATATAAATCGTGCAGCATAGCTGATCGTCAGAAATATCAGTTCGGACAAACTGGTAGCATTTTTAAACTACCGGTTCCCCCGAACCAGTAGCTTATATTACTACCGGTTCCCCCAAACCGGTGCGAACCGGTAGCATTTCACTCCTGGTATGTATAATAATAGCATCAAACATCCACATCTACCTATCCCAGGTCCTTGGGAAGGACTCGATAGGCAGACAAAAATGCCAAATCCAATCTGAACATCTGGTTGCTTGTGAGATGAACCACAATAATAATATAGTCACTTTGAATCACTTTTAATAGTGAGATGGGCATATCAATTAAATAAACAAATAAAGATTATAATCACCCCTTAGCATTCAGGAGGGAGAAATGTTCTGGCATTTTCACAGCCAGAGGGTGTAAAAAAATGAGTTCTAAGGAAGACAGAGAAAATATCAGATCCTGCATGATTTTGCTTGCTAAAAGGTTCTAAGCAGATTGTGATGGGTGGGGGGAGGGAGCACAGAAAGAAAAGCTAGGCCTGGATATGAAGAATATCATCATCATCATCATCGGAAGGGACCTTGGAGGTCTTCTAGTTAAACCCCCTGGTCAAAGCAGGAGATCCTATACCAGGGGTGTTGATTTCATTGAGGGCCACATCAGGGTTGTGTTTGGGGGGGTGGCATGGCCAGTAGGGATGGCCAGCTTGACGACACTCATGTCAGGGGTGCCTGGGGTGGCCCGAGCACTCTACCAGTGAAAACAGGCTCCCGAGCTCCATTTTCACCTGCAATGTTTGGGTTTTATTTCTTAAGCAAGAATTTATAAATAAATGAATCTGAAGAAAGTTGGCGGCTTCATATCTGCATTGCTCAGTTGGAGTTATCACCTCCTCTTCTTAAAAAATCTAGTTTTTAAACAATACGAGGTCCTTTTTATGCTTAGAATAGCAGCTTTATAAGAATCTATCGCATTCATAAAAGTTGGCTACACTCCCTGTAAAGCCAGTTAAAACACAACTGCTGTGTTTACATAACTGACTGACTATGTGCAATGGGCCGGTCCTACACTGTTTCCAGGGCAGCCTCTCGGGTCAGATCTAAGCACCCGGTGGGCTGCATCCGGCCTGCGGGCCTTGAGTTTTACCCCCTGCCCCATACCATTCCAGACAAGTGTTTGTCCCATCTCTTCTTAAAAGTTTCCAGTGATAGAGCACCCACAACTTCTGAAGGCAAGCTGTTCCACTGGTTGATTGTTCTCACTCTCAGGAAATTTCTCCTTAGTTCTAGTTTGCCTCTCTCTTCGATTAGTTCCCATTGTTTCCATGCTTTGCCTTCTGATGCTTTGGAAATGCTCTTCTTTGTGGCTGAAGCCATTTGCAATAAAACACGTATAGTACATGGTGTTTACGTGTATGATATTTCATGGGAAGAGTCCTTCACTCCTCTGCTCGCAATGGAATCCCTTATGCCATCAGACTTGAAATTTTGGGCTTAGGCAACTTAGAAATACTCCGCCTTCAGTCTGATCTAAGCGTAGTACATAAAATTATCTGCTACAATGTCCTACCTGTCAATGACTACTTCAGCTTCAACTACAACAATACACGAGCACACAATAGTTATAAACTTAAGGTAAACTGCTCCAAACTCAATTGCAGAAAATACGACTTCAGCAACAGAGTGGTCAATGCCTGGAATGCACTATCTGACTCTGTGGTTTCTTCCCCAAACCCCCAAAACTTTAACCTTAGACTGTCTACTGTTGACCTCACCCCATTCCTAAGAGGTCTGTAAGGGGCATGCATAAGAGCACCAGCGTGCCTACCGTCCCTGTCCTGATGTCCCTTTTTATTCGTATCCATTTCATGTATTCATAATCACGTTTATACTTGTATCTGTTATCTTATAGGTGCTTGACAAATAAAATAAATAAATAAGTACATGGTCTGATTCTAGATCCATGGCAATTCACATTACAAAGAGAGCAATCCTACCTTGTGCTGAAGATCAAAGCAGGAATTGAAATCTGCTGGCTGAGTGATTGGCACGTTCATTATGAACAGGACAGGAGGAATGAAACCAAGAGGGATACAATCTTAGTGTTTCCACCATCGACATATTTGCAACGCTATGTTTTCCCACAGACATCTAGCAAAACATCCCCAGGGTGCATTGACGTTCAGTCTTACCTTTCTGCCCCAGGAACACAAGTTTGTCTCCGTTCATCGTTCTGACATTCCTTATAACAGTGGTATAGATATATTTGCAGCTGTTGAACATTTCTTTTATCTTTGGGTACATCGGCAGTTGAACGTCCTTCTGAATTTAATTGAGCTGCATGAAAAGCACCAGCTCTACCTGTCAGCCCTGTAAAGTAGAGCAGACTAAAAACAGACACTGTGTGGGCCTAAGGCTACTTTTATTATAGCAACAGAGTCTTGTGAGTCTGAATGTGTTTTCCCTACTCCCTCTTTTATGTTCATATACATTGGGGCGGGGAGGCACTGTCTCAGTTAGCCGTTTGCAAAAAAACACATATGGTACGTCTTATGGTCTGATTCAGTGATGGGATTCAAATAATTTAACAACCGGTTCTCTGCCCTAATGACTGGCTGGGTGGGTGTGGCCATGTTGGGCGTGGCCAGGGGTTGTGACAGGCAGTACTTGGCCTCCTGCACCCCCCCGGGAGCAAAAATGGGCCACAGGGGGGCGCTGCACCCCCCTGTGCCCTGTTTTGGGCCTAGGAGGCCTCCCTGAAGCCTCCTGGGAGTGAAAACAGGCCATCGGGGGCCCCTGCACAACCCTCCCGTGCCCCATTTTGGGCCTAGGAGGCCTCCCTGCACTTACCTAGGGGCCAAAATGGGGTGTGTGGGGACTCCTGGAAGGGGAAGGGAAGGGAGGGCCAGAGCCAGCCAGCAATTTAACTACCGGTTTGCCTGAACTGGCCCGAACCGGCTGAATCTCACCACTGGTCTGATTCCAGTTCCATGGCAATTTGTGTTAGAAAGACAGAGCAATCCTACCTGTGCTGAAGACCAAAGCAGGAATTGAAATCTACTAGCTGAGTAATTGCCACATTCATTGTGAACAAGTCAGGAGGAATAAATTAGTTAACAATTTAAAGCTTTAGAGCCTTGGTAGTACAGGGGTTTAAGGCACCCTGTTATTAAGCTGGTTATTAAGACCAGCTGCCTGCAATTACTGCAGGGTTCGAATCTCGCCAAGGCTCAAGGTTGACTCAGCCTTCCATCCTTTCTAAGGTAGGTGAAATGAGGACCCAGTTTGTGGGGGCAATAAGCTGACTTTGTATAAATATACAAAAGGATGAAGGCTATTGCTTAACGCATTGTAAGCCGCCCTGAGTCTTCGGAGAAGGGCGGCATATAAATCAAATTAAAAAAAAAAGCTACATGCAACCAAATAAATAAATACAATGCGTAGAACAGTCCAGTGCACGCATTCCGGAGAAAGAGAAGTTTCCTGATCATGGGCTCCAGCACAAGCGCAAAAACTTGAAAGAATAAATCTTTGGTCCCCGTGACCGATTCAGATTGGATTCTGTCTCAGTTATGTTAATTGTCAGATGTAAATGCCTTATTCTCTAATGTGTAAATAGTATATGAACGGGGTATCAGGGGTTAACTTATTCTCCACTTCTTAATGTATTCATAATTCACCACTCCCACATATAGCTCCACCCATTGTATATATAAGGAGCTACATGCACCCTTTTCCTTGCTTCTATCTGTGAATATTCAGTGAATATAGAATGCCTATTGTAAATAAAAGGAAATATATTTAAACCTTTAATTCTTACTAATCTTATTGAGTCTGATCCTGAAAATATTGCAACAAGCTGGTAGCAGAGGATGGTTAATTGACTCAATAAAAACTTAAAAATGTCTAAGAAAGATAGGCCCAACACCAGGGCCTACAGCAAAGAAATGGAAACAGAACAAGAAATAATCAACGAATCCACAAACGCAATTTCGAGAGAATCCGAAGAATACACCACTGAAGATGAAGAAATAATAGATGAAAATGATAACCAGGAGGAAATCGAGATAGAGAATAACGAACTCAGGTCAGAGATATTAAAATTATTAAAGAGCCAGAAGAATGATGAAAGCCTCATCGCGAACCTCCAAGATATGCTGAAGAACAGCGGAGCAGCGAGAGAGAAAAACATCACTAATGAAAAGTCTAAAGACCCCAAAATAGTGAGTGATATGTCTGCAGAGAAAATCATTGCGAAGAAGAAAAACGGTGATCCCGCGTGAAATTTTGAATGGCAGCCATCTTGGTTTCAACAGGCCTCCAAGATGAGTGAAGCAGAGCCAATCAAAAAGCTCAATTCAAAATTTCTGGCGCGAAAAACATTACCAGACAACGAAAATGAAAAAGAAGATTCAAACACCTCAGAAGAATCAGAATCAGAAAGTGAAGGTGATTCAACAAACTACCAAATAAAATCAGCAATGAAAACGCTTTTTGCCGCATTTGGGCCAAAACTAAAAATTACTAAAAAGCTAACGAAGAAGCGAGCGAGCAAGCCAATGCCTCAAGACCTGCCCGCTCCCATCCTGACTACGAGAGCGCTGACGCCCGAACCCAGAGAGCCCTGCCGATACCGCCCTACGCCACAGACCGACGCAAGCACCAACACCCTCAAAAGAAGAGGAAGAACAGCAGCTATCGTCAGGACTCCCAAAATCGAACCAGAGACCGATTCGTCCGAGGAGGAGCAGAACGAGCGAGCCGCAATGGGGAGAACCTTCCACGACGACTCCAAAGAAGAAATGGACAACGCGCATGCGCAAGACTACGCAGATGGCCCGGGAAGACATGAACTGACGAGAAGACCGCGCAGACTCGTTGCGAGCATCCCCACGCCGTTTTGCAATTTTCTGCATTTACGAGACCACGGACTACCTCAGGTTGTAAGTAATGGACCCAATAATGTCGGAAATTTACCCAGTGACTTCCCGAAGCTAAGGGTTGATGGCATTAACTTGCAAGAATGGTATCAACAGCTCCAGGTTGTCTTTATGAAGGAAAGCTTACTATTTTTTATCACTAGTCCCCCAAAAAGACCTTGGACTATAAAAATAGATTGTTTACACCATAGAGCATTTTTCTTAATAATATCTAGTGTTTCTCCTGCAATGTATCACAGCATTAAGCCAAATCTGACTGTTTCAGAAATTATTCAATGCATGTTTAATTTGTTTCACAGTGATAGTGTAGCTACCACCACAAGGATGTCTAAAGATTTCTTTTCATCTAGGATAAAACCAGGGGTTTCCATAAGTGAGCATTTAATATCTTTAAACAAAATAAGAGCTGAGCTGCATTTGAGGGGGGAGGTGATTTCAGACCAAACAATGAAAAGTGTTATTATCAACTCACTTGATCCATCATGGGACAATTTTATGTCACATCTAGACACAATCAATCTAGGATACTTATCCATAGAAAGTCTATCCAATAAATTGATAGCAGAAGACAATTCAAGAAGAAATCGTTCTAACAATCACACAGAACACAAACCATATAGGAAAGTAGCTTTCCAAGAAAAATATAATGAAACATTTAAATGTCACAATTGTGGATCCAGGGAACACAATAGAAGAGATTGCCCCAAAATTTCAAAGGAAAGACATAGGTCAGAATATAGGGACAAATACAATTATAGACAGTCTTCCATAGATAGACATAGATATAGAAGCCCACCAAATTACAAAGAGAATAGAGGGGGCAGAGATAATTCAAAGGATAGAAAATCTGGTTCACTGAATGGGTTAAATAAACAAGACAACACTAACATACAGCAAAATGAGAACAATAATTGGCTTATTGATTCTGGAGCAACCAATCACACCACTAATAACAAAAATATATTGTCTTCATTTACAGAAGATAAATTTGTAATAAAGGTAGCTAACCAAGAAAAGGTTCAAGTATTAGGTAGAGGGAATGTAACCCTGCCTGGTCTAGGAAAAATAGAGGGGGTATTGCTAATACCTGAAATACCTCATAACATACTAAGTGCCATAAAACTAAGTAGAGATTCTGACATTAACATTGTTTTTTCAAAAGGAAAAGCGACTTTAGAGAAGAATAAAATAAATATAGGCACTGTGATGATTAAAGGAGGCCTACCTTATCTGATAACAAAGGAAAAATGGCTGCATAACATTGATTCAAATATGGGAGATTGTATTGAAGTAGATGATGAAAATATTAGCAACAGTGATAATGATGAATGTAAAATATCTCATGATCACATAGATGCACACAATGAAAAAAAACCAAAAATAGGTAAGCCAATTCATGATGAGTGTGCTCACATCTTACATAGGAAGTTAGGACATGCCAGTTTTCCTGTAGTACAAAAAATGACTGAACACGCAGAAGGTGTTAAAATAAAAAATTGTGAAAACTATTTGGAATGCTCAGTATGTAAATCTACAAAACTAAAAACTAGTCCCAGGCCAAGAAAATCTACTAGATCAACTAACAAAATTTTTGATTTAGTACACATGGACTTAGTTGGTCCATTAACTCCATCAATCACTTATAGAAAACGTTACTTCTTGACAATAGTAGACGATTATAGCCGCTATGGATTTGTTTATACATTAAAACACAAAGATGAAACCTTTCAAAAATTTAAAGAATTTTACAAACGCATAGAAACACAACACAATATCAAAATAAAACAAATCATGACAGATAGGGGATGTGAATTCATGTCTAAAGAATTCTCCCAATGGTTAAAAGACAAAGGAATGTTACATTTATACGGGTTAAAACAATCTGGTAAACGATGGTATGATTGTTTAGTAAAAGTACTTAAAACCATGGACTTCAACGCTACCACTGCTGATAACTGTTTCTTTGTCAAAAAGGGTGATGATTACATTGAATTTGTATTGATTTATGTGGATGACATTTTATACATAGGAAAACATAAAGAGAGAAGAGAAACTTTTGTAACTAAGCTAAATGAACATTTCTCGTTAAAATCCCTAGGCAAAGTAAACAAATATCTTGGTGTTCAAATTAATAAGACTAGAAGGGGATTCAAACTTACTCAGAGAGATAAGATCATAGAACTTTTAAATAAATGCAATTTAAACAATGCCAAACCTTGTGATACTCCTATGCAAACTGATTTTCTAAGAAATACTGATGAATCTTCCCCCGAATTCAAGGATAACACATTTTATAGATCAATCATAGGTTCACTTCTTTATATATCTAATTGGACAAGACCAGATATCGCCTTACCACTCAATTTATTATCCAGACATGTCAGCAGACCAACAATGTATCACTGGGAAGCTGTTAAAAGAATTTTAAGATATCTGAAAAGTACACTAGACTTTTGTTTAATGTTAGAACCTAATGACAATAAAGAACCAAAGCTTACATGTTACGCAGATGCGGACTGGGCTGGAGACACCTCATGTAGAAAAAGTACATCTGGTTATATATTCCTCTTAAATGACTGTCCAGTTTACTGGTACACTGGTAAACAGGAACTAGTGGCCACTTCAACGACAGAAGCGGAATATGTTTGTTTATCCAAAGCTGCAAATAACCTTGTATGGTTTAATGATTTAATTTCAGATGTTTGGAAAAAACCTGCTTTGCCTTTTGTTATGCATGAAGACAATAAAGCAGCCATTGAAATATCTAGATCTGATGCTATTGGACAAAGGTCCAGACACATAGATATAAAATTTAAACATGTGAGACAATTATCTCAAGATGGATTTATCAAAGCAGTGCATTGTGATACTTCAGAACAATTAGCTGACATATTGACAAAGCCTTTACCTTCTAAGCAACATAAATATTTAACTTCTAAGTTGTATGTTTTGTATTGTCCTGAATCTGAATGTAATTGGTGTTGCATAACGAATCGGCATTTAGAGGGGGATTTGTCAGATGTAAATGCCTTATTCTCTAATGTGTAAATAGTATATGAACGGGGTATCAGGGGTTAACTTATTCTCCACTTCTTAATGTATTCATAATTCACCACTCCCACATATAGCTCCACCCATTGTATATATAAGGAGCTACATGCACCCTTTTCCTTGCTTCTATCTGTGAATATTCAGTGAATATAGAATGCCTATTGTAAATAAAAGGAAATATATTTAAACCTTTAATTCTTACTAATCTTATTGAGTCTGATCCTGAAAATATTGCAACATTAATAAATCTCTCTCTTGTTATGGGCTCAATCCATGTTTATCTGAACATTGTCTTGCTAATGGATCTTCTCTGTCTGTCAAGGCCATTCTCTCTACTCCTTTCACTACATGCTCTGTGCTCTTCACAAGTTGTAGGGGCTTCATTGCTGGAAGTTTTTAAGAAAAGACTGGACAGCCACCTATCTGAAATGGTACAGGACTAGAAGACCTCCAAGGTCCCTTCCAGCTCTATTCTGATTGAATAACTCACTGGGTATCTTCTTCCTGGAGGGACTGTCCTGCTTGTAAATCATTATTTGATTTTCTTGACAAAATACTGAAGTGGATTGCTCTTTCCTTCTCCAGCGGTTTGTATTTAGCGAGACTCTTCCTCTATGATCATCATGGGGGATCCTTCTGAGACTAAAGATCCCCAATAGTTTATAGCATCCCAAGGATGTACAACCTCCTTCATAAGGCAACAAGTCATGAATACAGTCATTCACCAGATGGCAGCAAAGAGTTAAGAGTTTTCTTCATTTCTTTGTTGCCATCTACTGATTGGTTAAACATCTGCAGCCTATTGTAGTACCCCAAATAAAATACAGTATATTAACCCAACATTTCCAACCTTGAGCTACAGTTCATTCTAAAAGTAGTTCTTTGCATTCTGGTTATCGCTGAAATAGGTGTTGTGTAGCCCTTTAAAACTGATTAGTCCATTTTGGTGCTCGTAATTAGACCTGGAAAAATAAAATGCTGTCATGTATATTTAACATCCTCTTTGCACCAGACTCTTTAATAAGCAAAATTGTTGTGGCATTTTAAGAACATGGAATAATTGCCCTGCTGGAGCAGAGCAAATGTTTGTTGAGCACAGCAATGCTCAGTAATGGCCAACCATGTGACCTTGAGAACTAATAAACAGAGAATCATGCAATTACTGATGCTCAGAAAAGATCAGGGGTGAAATGCTCCCGGTTCAGACTGGATCACCCAATCCGGTAGCGATGTAGGCGGGTGGTTCGGAGAACCAGTAGCAAAAATCCTTGCCCCCCCCCCATTGCCCAGCTGAGCCACACAATCACCAGAGGCTTTTTTTAAAATTATTTTTAAAAGCATTTTTTCTACAATTTCTTTGGCCGAAAAAATGCTTTTAAAAGTAAAAAAAAAGCCTCTAATGATCATGCGGCTCAGCTGGGATCATCAGAGGCTTTTAAAAGCATTTTTTCTACAACCTCTTCGGCCAAATAATATAATCTCTCTCGGTCAGTTTCCATCCATTATTCCTTGTCTGGCCTTCAGGTGCTTTGGAAAACAGCTAGACCCCTTCCTCTCTGTGGCAGCCCCTCAACTATTGGAAGATGGCTATCCTGTCTCCCCTGGTCCTTCTCTTCACTAGCCTAGCCATGCCCAGTTCCTGCAATCGTTCTTCGTATGTTTTAGCCTCCAGTCCCCTAATCATCCTGGTAGCTCTTCTCTGCATTTTTTCTAGAGTCTCAACATCTTATTTATAATGTGGTGATCAAAACTGGATGCAGTATTTTAGGTGTGGTTTTACTAGGGCTTTATAGTACCTCACTTGATCTTGATTGTATCCCTCTGTTAATGCAATTTAAGATTGCATTGACTTTTTTGGCTGCCGCCACATACTGCTGGCTCAAATTTAACTGGTTGTCCACTTATACTCCGAGATCCCTCTCATAGTTACCGCTATTGAGCCTGGTTTCACTCAGTCTATACTTAGAAACTTATCTACTTAAGTTTGATCACACCATATCAACCAGATTCTGTTGCAGTCAAAAATTAACTACACACCTGATATGAAAATTGTTTCTTGGGTGAGATTTCCAAGACAGATGAAAATTTCAAATTTATTTCTAAAATGGTTGTAAAGTTGTTGTTTTTTTCTGTCTGCCTCTAAAAGACGAACTAAAGCACAATCACCTATTGCTCCTCAGGCTCAAATCCAAAAATGTAAAAATAGAACAGCTTACCTCAGAGCCCTCTGAAGATAAATTTCATTAATATGAAAAAGCCATCATTTACTAAGATACAATATGAGTGGATTAGGATGGTCTTTAATCACTAGTGGTGGTGAAGAGAATTTCCCCAGATAATTATATATCTAGCCAGAAGCAATCCATTTAGGTCTAACGTGGAACATCTTGAGACTTGCATATATTCTCTCTCAAAATGGATTTCAAGAAGCACGCAGAGAGAATTATCATCCAGATAATGGAATTTATATTCTTAATACATATTTGGAAAGGTTAAAGACTACATTAAGTCACAAATTCCTTCAGAGCATATTCTGCCATTTTTTTGCAGTTCCCCTGTCTTGACAGCTCATTTGCTACAGCTTTAAGACAATTTTTTAAAATCAAGGTATAACATGATTGTTAAACTTTTAATCCTCTCTGCACCCATGGAAGTTCATGTACATTTATTTTTATTGGAGGGGGAGGGAGCATGTCGCAGTTATTTGGGATTTTATTTACTTGGGGTTTTTTTATACCACATTTTTATAAATAACTCAAAGTGGTAAACATCCATCTTCTTTCTACCTCCTCTGATTTTCCTCATAACACAGTGGAATTGTTTGGGTTGAGACAGGGGTGGGACTCTACCGGTTTGGATTGGTTTGGGTGAACCGGTAGCTCCGACGATCAGCTGGGAGTGAACCAGTTTGCTCCGACAATCAGCTGGGCCCGCCCACCAGCCTCTGCACTTTACTTACCTTTATCTTTGCAGCTGATTAGCATGGCAGAGCGGATTGCCGCGCCTCAGCTGTTTTAATTCCCTAGCACTAATGCGGAAAGTGATTTTTTGTTGAACTGTGCACACGTGTGCAGTGTGCATCTGTTGTGGACACACGCAAAGCGCCCGCGTGCCCGCATGCGATCACCAAACTGGTTGTTAAACTGGAAGGATCCCACCTCTGGGTTGAGAGAGTGTGACTGGTCCAAAGCCAGATTTCATGCCTAAGGCGGGACTAGAACTCATAGACTCCTGGCGTTTGGCGCAAAGTCATCCAGCCAGCTTTCATGCCTAAGGCAGGACTAGAACTCACAGTCTCCTGGTGATTGGCCCAAAGTCACCCAGCTGGTTTTGATGCTTAAGGCGGGACTAGAACTCACAGTCTTCTGGTGATTGGCGCAAAGTCATCCAGCCAGCTTTCATGCCTAAAGCGGGACTAGAACTGGCAGTGTCCTGGTTTCTAGCCTGATATTTTAACCACTAGACCAAATTGGCTCTCAGATTGGCGCTTTACCGCATTCCAAGGTGAGCTATCCCATGAAGAACTGTGCACATTTCGCCAATCATTTGGAAGACCTCTTTTGAATCTCACGTGAATGTAGCAGCTGTCTGCTATTCATTAAAGCAGCCTCACTCTTTTTAGGCTTTTGTCATGCCTCTGCAAAGTGCCACTGTTTTAAGAGTCTCATTAGTTTTAATGAGGAACCCTTTATTCCTGTTTCAAATATTGCCCCTTCACTGCCTTCTATTTGTTTTTATGTCTAGTAAAGAATGTTTTCTGAGACTCAATCATGGAAAATAAAATTGAGAAGGAAGGACAGGATCAAAAAATTGAGATATCCTTGAAAGAACAGAGTTATTTAAGCCTTAAAAAAAATTAAGCATTTGTTCCTATCAGTACAAGCTATAAAACCCAACTCAGTGACATTGAATTAATTAACTATGAAAATGCAGGGCTGGCAAATCATATAAGGAATAATACGTTGTAGGCATATGAAAATTAAAACATGATGTTGATGCTTTCCTAGTAAGACAGTTAATTAAAACTACCAGGAATTGAAGATGTCAGTTAATATTAGCTGAACTATTACTTAATCCAATCTAATCCCCCATGAAATTAAGGAACATATAGACATTGTCATAAATGTATATTTAAAACCGACTTTAGAAGATGGGAAAAGTAGGGATAATCATTGGGTGCTAATCTCTCTTCTCCCATTGCTTCATCATCCTCTTTTAAAGCATAAGAGGGAAAGAATGTTCAATACAATCAGATGGACAGAAGTGGATTTTGAAGGATTCTGAAGCCCCTGTTAATGGTGAATACATTTTGCAAAATTAATGGTCCCACGTTCCAGCTACAGTAGGCTGCAAATAAGGAAATTTCCATCCCTCGCTTAAGTCAGTCTTTGCGATAGTGGTGAATATCTATAGTTCAGGTGTAGGTTGAGGGTAGAGGTTTGTTCTCTGAGCTGGTGGGTTGGCTTCCGAATGTTTTATTACCAAGCTAGGTAACATGTTGAGAAGAGAAGAGAAGAGAAGAGAAGGGAAGGGAAGGGAAGGGAAGGGAAGGGAAGGGAAGGGAAGAGAAGAGAAGAGAAGAGAAGAGAAGAGAAGAGAAGAGAAGAGAAGAGAAGAGAAGAGAAGAGAAGAGAAGAGAAGAGAAGAGAAGAGAATTCTTTATTGGCCAAGTGTGATTGGACACACAAGGAATGTAAATATTTTCACAGCCCTCTTTTTGACTCAATATACAATACTGCAGTATACAGGTCCTCAATGGAAGGCAGATTAGTAGTAATTGTTTTCTTCTGCAGCAGAATTTAGGGGATGTCAGTGTCGGTGTTCTTCAGCTTACAAGAACTTTGTGTGGTCAGTGATGGGGAGGTCACGTCAAGTGAGGGTCATGTCAGGTGAGAATCTTGTGATGGGTCAGATATGGGTCACATCAGTTGAGGGTCTTGTGATGGTCTTGTGATGGGGAGGTCACATCAGGTGAGGGTCAGGTGTGGGATTGGGAGGTGAAGTTGGGGGAGAGTACATGGGTTGGTTGAGAGTCGGTGCCATCGCTGGTTGGATGTAAAGTTGATTTGAATTCTGAGGGGTTCATAGACTAGCAAGTCAGTGTTTCTCAAACATGACCATTTCAGGATGTAGGGACTTCAACTCACAAAATCAAGAATATCCCCAATCTTTGATAATGAAATTTGCCTTTGGTTTACAACAATTTACTCAGGCCGTGTAAATTGAAGCGATGTAAGGTACTGAATAAGCTCCTAATTTGTTGTTACAAAACACTAGAAAACTTAAATACAGCTTTACCCTGATTAGTGGCTTTTAGTGGGGACAATTGCATTGGCTGAAAATGTACACAAAAGTAATTGTAGAAGAAAATCTACAATTAAGGATAATTTTGTTCCAGTTTGGTGACCATTTCTTCATATATTAACATTTCTCCAAAAAAACAAAAAAAACAACAACAAAACCCACTATCCAATTCAGTATAAATTCTGGGCAAAAATATTCTTCTTAAGACTAGATAAGTGGATAAATACTACCTTTCCCCCTTCTCATTTGCCTTTGGTTTCATTCTTTCTTTACCTTCCTTTTGAACCGTATTTTTAGTTTTTGTGCTGTTATCAAAATAGTGCAATAAAAAAGCAACGTAAGAAGAATTATAACACCTTCACTGCCATCTGCAGTGCTTACAGCCTAGGATTTTCCCCTCTAATTCTAAGTGTATTCAACTGATCTCCTTTCAATACCAAGAAAGATTTGGTTTTTATTTTGTAAATAAGCTGTACTATAAAATGTTTATTGGGTATTTAGCTGGAAAATGGTGTCATGCATATTCAACCAAAGAGCCTTGACAAACGGAATAAAAACAAACACATTAAAATACACGAGCTTTTTGAAGTTGTGAGAGAAAGAAATATTTTTGCCTTTTCATCACATGCCTAAATGGAAGCAGCTGTTAAAGATAATACTGAGTCAAAAACCAAAAGCATGAAAAGGAATATTCCACGTAATAAGAAGAAATTACTGTGAGGCCTGGAAAATCATACTATCTTACTTACATTTGTCCGAAAAATGGAAGCGAGTAAAGTACCAATTCTAATAAGTAAAGGTTCCCCTCTCACATATGTGCTCGTTGTTCCCGACTCTAGGGGGCGGTGCTCATCTCCGTTTCAAAGCCGTAGAGCCAGCGCTGTCCAAAGACATCTCCGTGGTCATGCCGTGGTCATGTGGCCAGCATGACTAAACACCAAAGGCGCACGTAACGTTGTAACCTTCCCACCAAAGGTGGTCCCTATTTTTCCACTTGCATTTTTTACATGCTTTCGAACTGCTAGGTTGGCAGAAGCTGGGACAAGTAACAGGAGCTCACCCCATTACGCAGCACTAAGGATTCGAACCGCTGAACTGCCGACTTTTAGATCGACAAACTCAGCGTCTTAGCCACTGAGCCACCGCATCCCACCAATACTAATAGAAGATCATATTTGTAGCTCAGGGTTGAACTGTGGGATCCTTGGTGCTCTCTGAGCTCGGTGGTTTTCTTGCAAACGTTTCATTACTTACAGTAACCAGGTAACATCTTCAGTGCTAGAAGGGAGTGGGGTTTGCTCTCTGTCTATATACAGCGACTTGCCCTATCAGTTGTCCTCTCAACTCTCACCTACCGGTACTAACACTCAGCACTGAATTGGCATTAGATAAGAGTTAATGGAATTCAAGAGTAGCTGATTACTTGTGGCAATGTAACAATTCCAGGTTGATTCCTCTCTTGACTCCACCCCAGGCTCTGCTTCTCCTCTTCCTACATTTATAGGGAAATGCAATGTATAAACTATTGCTTTCTTATCCTAAAATGTAACATGATAATGGACAGATAATAGAAGTGCTCCCAGATCCAATCACAATGAAACTGCAAAAGCAAAATGAATCAAGCATTAAGGAATGAGAAATAAAATATAGTCTCTCTATTGTCATTTGTCAGAACATAAGTCCGACTTTTTGAATAGGACTCTCTTCTTCTTCTCTTCTTCCCTCACTGCATACTTACACAATGACTGACAACAGGGCTTGTTCTGTTTTATATTGAAAATTGGAAGGGTTTTTCTTTAGTTACAGTTGGTATAATGATAATCCTCATAGGCTGGGCTGATAATTCTGCTAGCTTTTAACTTAATATGGTGTAAAAGTACCCTGCATGAATCTGTCCATCTTTCTCAACGTATACTGTACCTTGTCCTTCACTGAATAAGAGATAGCACCAGAACATGTATATGGAGAGAAATTCTACTTTTAGGAGTATAACTTTAGTAAGAAGCTGTTTTGAGGCTGGTGCTGGCATTAATAAAAATAAAGATAAGAAGAATGCAATAGTGACTGTGTAGTAACAGGGACACGGTGGCTCAGTGGTTAAGATGCTGAGCTTGTCAATCGAAAGGTCGGCAATTCAGTGGTTCGAATCCCTAGTGCAGCATAACAGGGCGAGCTCCCGTTACTTGTCTCAGCTTCTGCCAATCTAGCAGTTCGAAAGCACGTAAAAAATGTGAGTAGAAAAAATAGGGACCATCTTTGGTGGGAAGGTAACAGCGTTTCGTGTGCCTTTGGCGTTGAGTCATGCCGGCCACATGATCATGGAGACATCTTCGGACAGCGCTGGCTCTTCGGCTTTGAAACAGAGACGAGCACCGCCCCCTAGTGTCGGGGACAACTAGCACATATGTGAGAGGGGAACCTTTACCTTTAGACCTAAAAGCCAACAGTTTTTCTCCATTATACTGAGGCAGCAGATCAAGCCAGCTCTTGAAGTGAATAAATAGTTCTTGGACTGATGGACAAAAGTTGAATTTTCTAAAACAAAATAAGATGCCTTATAAGGAAGAAATGAGCGGAATTTCGAAGGAGATGGCGTTACTTTTTCAAAACACAAAAGACATCATGGAAAAAGGATTCAAGGAGATTACAGAAAAAATGGAAAATACCACACGAGGGATGATGAGTAAAGACCAAGACACCCCGGAAAGGGAGGAGTCAACAGAAGAAATGGAGGAAGGAGAAGACAAAGAGGAGACAACAATGAAAATAATAGTGACTGATGAATTAAATCAGAGGGAAAATATATTAAGAGAGTTGGAAGATATTCTTGAAAGGGAGATAGGGGTCTGGGCAAAAATCTTGGAAAGTAAGCAGTGGAAGAGGATGGAGGTGGGAGAAATACCTAGACTGAATAGTCAAGAAGCAGATGCAAGCCAAAAAAAGCGTAGCTGAAGAGGGCAAGGGACAATGGATAGATGATTTCTTTTTCTTGTTGTTCTGATGTGCTTTTCCTTTTCTCTCTCTCTCTTTTCTTTTTTTAGGTAGGTGACATGACTAGAAGTTAGGTAGGATAGAAAGAAAATGTCTTTTAATAAAGGGTGACATGATTAAAAGTTAGAATAAGAGATAGAAATAAGAGATGGGGGAATATTAGTGTATACACCTTTATATAATAAAATAAAAGCAATAACAAGAGAAAATATGGAATAATTGAATAATGACAAACTGTAACTTAATATATACATATAATGATACATACAAATGTGTATCATTATTAGAAATATACAAGTTGATTGAATGTAATAACTGATTAATTCTATTAGTTTTATTTGTATAACACCCAGGTGCCACACTGTTCAAGCATTGATATGTTTGTAAAAAAAAATTAAAAAAATAAAAAAGCTTGAGAAATAAAAGTCAGCTCTTGAAGTCAGAAGAAAAGAAGAAATGAATCAGAGGAGAACAATGTGATGAAAATCCTGAAAATATCAATCTAACCAATGAGAGGGGTGTTATGTAGACAACTGCAAAATAAGCCTTTTAGACATTGCGAAATCCCTCTGCAATTTTCTCCACATCCATTTCCTCCAGTTTTCTAGTGCTCAGTAGTGCATGCAAAGTCAAATGTCAAGATTCTTTTCCCATCTGGCTCAGAACCTTGAATTAAAGGCATCTTCATATCCTCATTCTTTGAGGATAAAGGCAGCTGCTGAATACCGCTGTTGTCATCGGTTCATCGGCTTTATCCCAAATTCTTCTCTGCCTGTTTTATGACAGACTGCTTGGCGCAAGGTTGACTCAGCCTTCCATCTTTCCGAGGTGGGTAAAATGAGGACCCAGACTGTTGGGGGCAAATATGCTGACTCTGTAAACTGCTTAGAGAGGGCTGTAAAAGCACTATGAAGCGGTATATAAGTCTAAGTGCTATTGTTAACGTGGCAGGGTTCCTACATACATCGGTTAACTGATTAACAAAAAGTTCATCTATTTCTTCTGCTTGGTTGGGTGGCTCATAGTATACAAATATGCAATCTCATTCTTTTTTCTTCTTTTATATTGACCCAGATGCATTCTAGGAAGTTTTCATTCTTGGTTTTGTGCATTTCTGTAGAGATGTAGACAATGGTGGGATTCAAGTAATTTAACAACCGATTCTCTGCCCTAAAGATTTCTTCCAACAACCAGTTTGCCAAACTGCTCAGAAAGTTAACAACCGGTTCTCCCGAAGTGGTGCGAACTGGCTGAATCCCATCACTGGATGTAGAGATCTTTTACATGATACAACTCCATTTCCTCTTTCTTTGGAACAGTTTGTATCCTTCCATCAGTATGTTCCAGTCATGAGTTTCATCCTACCAAGTTTCTGTAATTGCTCATATATCATAATGACCCTCATGTAGTAAGACTTCAAGTTCACCATGTTTTGTTCCCCAAAGGTTGTTTTGCGTTCACCCAGCCATTCTCTTAGCATGTTGGGTTAATTTGGCCCGAATACTAAGCTATCATATCAATTATTTAGGGACCTTGTATTATATAAACTAATGGAGAAAAACTAAGTATGTGGTCCCTAGGAGTCATAAATGACTTGACAGCACATAGTCAATCAGTTATGTAAACACAGCAGTTGTGTTTTCTTAACTGGCTTTACAGGGAGCATAGCCAACTTTTATGAATGCGATAGATTCTTATAAAGCTGCTATTCTAAGCATAAAAAGGACCTTGTATTGTTTAAAAACTAGCTTTTTAGGAGGTGATAACTCCAACTGAGCAATGCGATATGAAGCCGCCAACTTTTCTTCAGATTCATTTATTTATAAATTCTTACTTAAGAAACAAAACCCAAACAAAATCCTTAACCACCCAGTTGGTCTCAGTTTGCCCAGTTTTTTAAAGGGAAAATTTTGCAAATGTCTTTCAGTAAATTCCCAACCCAGTTTCATCTGAAAGACATCACAACTGTATTTTCTACTAGTTTTTCTATTCACGGTTTAAGCGATGAAAAGAAACAGACGAAGGCAATAAAGTAGGATTCTAGGACATCCTGAGCTCAACAAGATTATACTGGTATTAAACATTAAAAACTACAACAACAACAACAACAACAACAACAACAACAACAACAACAATAATAATAATAATAATAATAATAATAATAATAGTAAAAGTTGGGCAAGGGGATATGGCAAAAAAACCCCAAACAAATAGGAGAATATAAAACACTTGTTAAACTATAGCCTGGATATCATAGAAGCCTTTCCATTAGTTTTGAAATGGCTTGCAGAAATTATAAATATGTATAAAGGGAAACTAGTGTTTCAAAATTCTTTGATCCAAACATAAAAAGATTACTTTCAAGGCAAAGGAACATACACTGTCAATATCAGGAGCTACATGTCCTGAAAAATGAACTCAGAATGACTAGCATTCTTCAGAGAGCAACACTAATAATAAGGAAATGAATTTCTTAATTGTGTGCGTACACAGCTCCAGCTCAATCAGAGATCTAAGTGTTTCGGAAAGCACAATTCAGTAATCCTTTGAAGTAGTCATTGATGTCAAAACACACGCAATTTGATCCACCTTTAACTGGCAGTTGTTTAATGAAGGAGGGGGAAATAAATGAGAACTACCTATTTTATTTGCTAGGATGCTTTTATCATATTTCTTTGTCAACGTCTGTTGACAAATTTGGGCCGAACAAAGTTTTCCTTTCCTTTCAAATGAAGCATCCAGAAGGCCCTTTGAAATCAACGCAACAGGAGTGAAGGAGCTGAGTTTATCCCCGTGTCCTCATTTATTTTATTTATTTTATTTTTGAATTTGTATATCGCCCTTCTCCCTAAGGACTCAGGGCGGTGTACAGCCACATAAAAACATAGAGTACAAATATTAAAATACCATTAAAAATATATATATAAATTTGGCCCCATAATTAAAAACAGTAACAAACCAATTAAAACATTTAAAAAGTGTTAGGCCAGCCCGGCTTGCTGGAAAAAAAAAGTTTTTAAGGGCATGGCAAAAGGCACCGAGGTCTTGGATTCTCCTTATCTCTGGGGGCAGCTGATTCCAGAGGGTAGGTGCCCTCACAGAGAAGGCCCTCCCCCTGGGGGTCACCAGCCTACATTGTTTGGCTGATGGCACCCCGAGGAGGCCCTCTCTGTGGGAGCGCACAGGTCGATGGGAGGCCGTCGGTGGCAGCAGGCGGTCTCGAAGATAACTAGGTCCTATGCCATGGAGCGCTTTAAAGGTGATAACCAACACCTTGAAGCTGTAGATTTAAAGCTGTCCAAAGTTGATATTAGTCTCCTAGCTCCGGAGTCTCCTAGCTCCGTTTAGTTGAAAAGTTCATGGACATTTATGCAGTTTTACAAGGAGCATCATGACTGGGAGTGGGAAGCCAATATCCTTCGGAAGCTGTACACAAGGTGGGCTTCAAAAATTTTAGCAAGGGGTTCCCTGCCCGGTTGCTGGGTGGGCGTGGCCATGGTGGGTGTGGCCTAATTGGCCTCCTGCACCACGGCGGGTGGGGGGGGCATTTTTGCCTTTCCTGGGCTCCGGAGGCTTTCCTCAAGCCTCCAGGAGGGCAAAAATGGCCTCCCTAGGCTCCAGAGGCCGGAAATGGGCCTGTTTCCAGCCTTCCCTATCTTCTGGTAGGCCTGTTTTTCACCCTCCCTGAGCCTCCACGCACATCCTGCACTTACCTGGTATCCAAAACAGGCCGCGTGGAGACTCCTGGGAGGGGTGGGGTGGGGTGGGCGGGGCCAGCTAGGAGTGGGATTTGGGGGTTCTCTGAAGTGCACAGAATCTTAGCTAGAGATTTTCCCGAACCTCTGCGAACCCCCAGAAGCCCACCCCTGGGCTTAGTAAAAAAACAACCTGAAATGTGCCTTGATATCCCTATGGCAGGGATGTCAAACTCAAGGCCCGTGGGTCAGATCTGGCCCATGGGGTGTATAGATCTGACCCGCAGGGCCACTCTGGAAACAGCGAAGGACCAATGAAGCTCTGTTTTCATTGGCAGAAAGTTGCAGGTTGCAGGGGGCTGTTTTCGCTGGCAGAGCGCTCAGGCTACCACAGGTGCCCCCCGACATGAGTGATGTTGAGCTGGCCATGCCCACACTGGCCACTCCCACTCTGCCCCCCCCAAGGTCAAATACAACCCTGATGCGGCCTTCAATGAAATCGAATTTGACACCCCTGCTCTATGGTATCTTCTCAATGGGTGTTTTTCTCCCACTCCAACCAAATTCCCTTCCCTATAATGTTTTCAGCAGTCTTTGCAAAGATAATTTTGATAATCGTTTGCTTGCTGATAGGGGAGGCCCTTGTGAGAAAATTGTGAGTTTAAGAGTAAGTCATCCAGATTGGCCGTAGATATGAAGAACCAGAAAGAATTCTCAGCAGCTTCTTCAACTGGATTGAGGATTCTTCTTTGGGACTCTTTTAATGGCTGCCTTACCAGGGGTGAAATGCTCCTGGTTCAGACTGGATCGCCTGATCCGGTAGCGATGGTAGCAGGTGGTTTGGAGAACCGGTAGCAAAAATCCCTGCCCCCTCCACCCCCCATGCCCAGCTGAGCTGCACAATCTTCAGAGGCTTTTTTTTTACTTTTAAAAGCATTTTTTCTACAACCTCTTCGGCCGAAAAAATGCTGTTAAAAGTAAAAAAAAAAAAAGCCTCTGACGATCAGGCAACTCAGCTTGGATCGTCAGAGGCATTTAAAAGAAAAAAGGGGTTTTTTTTCCTTTTAAATGCCTCTGACGATCCAAGCTGAGTTGCCTGATCGTCAGAGTCTTTTTTTCTTTTAAATGCCTCTAATGATCAGGCAACTCAGCTTGGATCGTCAGAGGCATTTAAAAGAAAAAAGTCTCTGCCGATCAGGCAACTCAGCTTGGATCATCAGAGACTTTTGAAAGCATTTTTTACAACCTCTTCACCGAAGAGGTTGTAGAAAAAATGGTTCTAAAAGTAAAAAAAAAAAAAATTGGCCATGCCCACCCAGTCACATTACCCCCCCACCAAGCCACGGCACAGAACCGGTAGTAACAAATTTTACATTTCACCCCTGCTGCCTACTCTTTCTTCTTCTTCTTCTTCTTCTTCTTCTTCTTCTTCTTCTTCTTCTTCTTCTTCTTCTTCTTCTTCTTCTTCTTCTTCTTCTTCTTCTTCTTCTTCTTCTTCTTCTTCTTCTTCTTCTTCTTCCTCTTCTCCTCCTCCTCCTCCTCCCCTCCATTGCTTTAGATTTCTTCTTTTAGATCACACTGAATATGGAACAACAGAGAGTAATATTTGCCATTCTCTTCCTTTGAAGGATTATAGTTTCGGTACAATGACAGGTTTCCTTAAACCTGTGCTTACAGTTAATGGGAAAGATAGTTTTGAGTGAATTTTTATGACTAGTTTTTATGATGTTCAAGTTACAATAGTGTTGCCTGCTAAAGTAATATTTTATTTTTTACTATCAGGCTAAATCACTGGCTAGAGGGTAAAAATAAAATTTTGCTTCCTGGAATATAGTGTTTGTTTTGGCTTGATAGTTACTTCTGGGTTGAATTTAAGGTATCAGTTTGTTGCTAGTTTGGTTATCCTGGTTAGGCCCATATATAAGAGACTGTAGGCTTTCTTGTAATAGTAATATTTATTTCTTTTCTTCCTCAGGAACACAATTAGACAGGCACTAATCTGGGAGGAGCAAGAACTTATATACAGAGAAGGCGGGGCTAATGGTAAGTACTAACCAATGGTAAGTGACACAATGACATCACACAATGACATATAAACAAGCACACATATTTACAGATATCAGGTTAGGTATTTTCATCTGTAACAAATCCCCCTCTAAAATACCTAACTAATGGTGAGTTATTAAGATTATATATGCACATCAAGTTTGGAAGTCAAATACATATGTTGTTTGGTTGGCAATGGCTTAGTGAGGATATCAGCAATTTGTTCACTAGTATTGCAATGGATAGCTTTAATAAATCCTATACTTGACAGTTGTCTTACATGTTTATATTTTATATCGATATGTCGAGATCGTTGACCTATTGCTTCGGAAGCTGATATATCAATTGCTGCCTTATTGTCCTCATTGATAATAATTGGATAAACAGGTTCATCCCACACATTGGTTAACAAGTCATCGAACCAAGTTAGATTGTTGACCGCTTTGGATAAACAAACATATTCGGCTTCCGCTGTGGAAGTGGCAATTAAATTCTGTTTGCCTGTGTACCAGTGCACCGCACAGCCATTTATAAGAAAAACATATCCAGAAGTACTTTTTCTGGTTTTTGAATCAGTAGCCCAATCAGCATCAGCGTAGCAGGTCAAAGTTGGTTTTTCAGAAATGAATGGTTCTAAGAATAAGCACATATCAATGCTAGACTTTAGATATTTTAGAATCCTCTTAATTCCTTCCCAGTGGTATGAGTTAGGATTGCTTACATGTCTTGACAACAAATTTACAGCAAGGGTGATATCAGGCCTGGTCCAATTAGATATGTATAATAAGGACCCAATAATTGATCGATATAACGTGTTATCCTTGAATGGTTCGTACTCATTATACACATTCCTATAAAAATCAGTTGACATAGGAGTATCACAAATTTTTGAATTAATTAAGTTACATTTTTGTATGAGTTCCATAATCTTGTCTTTCTGAGATAATTTGAACCCCTTATCTGTTTTGTCAATTTGGACTCCTAGATACTTATTTACCTTTCCTAATATTTTTAAGTTGAAATTTTTGCCTAGTTGTTCAGCGAAATTATCACATTTAATTTTGTCGTGTCCAAAATACAATATATCATCAACATAAATCAAAACATATTCAATAGAATCATTATTTTTTTTTGTGAAAAAACAAAAATCAGATGAAGTAGCTACAAAACCCATATTTTTAAGTATCTTTGATAAGCACTCATACCACCGCTTACCGGACTGTTTTAGTCCATAAAGGCTCTTGTTTAATAGCCAAATTTCTCCCTTTTTTGTATCCTTTCCTGGGGGTGCTTTCACATAAATTTCTTTATCTAGATCAGCGTGCAGATAGGCTGTCTGCACGTCAAATTGATATACTTCCAGATTTAAGATAGAAGCTAACACTAGTGCTGTTTTCACGCTTTCTGATCTAACGGTTGGGGAGTAAGTGTCTTCATAGTCATCCGGAAATCTTTGGGCAAAGCCTTGAGCCACCAACCTGGCTTTGTATAGGAATTTACCATCCTCTAGCTCCTTGATTTTATAGATCCACCTAGTGCCAATAGGGGATTTCTCAGTGGGCAGGTCTGTTGGTGTATATACATTTAGTTCTCTCAAACTGTCCATCTCTTTTTTCATTGCTTCCTCCCACTTACTTTTTTCTTCTAGGGGTAGCTTAAGTATGTCATCATATCTGTTAGGAGTCAGGTGTTTAGCTTGGATAGACAGTACGTAATCATCTAATCTTTTAGGAATTATGCCCCTATTGGATCTAATGGGCCTATTCTGGGGATGTTCATCGCTATGCATATACTTAGCTTCTTTTTCGGTTAATTGATCTACTTTCAAAGTGGGGTGTCCTTTTTTCCATTCATCATTAACTATTACTGGGCATTTGATTCTGTTAGTAGATGTGGATTTGGGGTTCGTATCTGATGTGTGATGTTTTGCGTGCGTGTGTGTAATATTTTTTGATTCTGGGTAAATTTCATTGAGATGTAATTTTGACCAGTTCATGTGTTCATGAAACACGGCAGATCTGGATACAATGAAGTGATTATTTTTATCAATGAAGCGATATCCCTTGGTTCCTGATTCGTACCCCATAAATATCAGTCTTTTGGATACTTTCTCTCCTTTGCGTCTTAACTGTGAGGGCACATATACATCAGCAGATACACCAAATACGTGTAAATGCCCAATTTTTGGTTTCCTTCCATACATGAGTTCGTATGGGGTCTTATTGATTGTACTGGACCATAAGCGATTTATAGTGTAATTGGAATAATTAAGGGCTTCAGCCCAGAATGACTGGTTTAAACCAGCATCATCTAACACACATTTAACCATGGTTTGTAGCAAACCATTCTTCCTTTCAGAGACTCCATTTTGGAATGGGGAAAATGGACAAGATTTAAAGTGCAATATTCCTTGTGATTTTAGCCAAATTGAAAATTCGTTGGATAGGAATTCCGACCCCCTGTCAGTCATTATTTGTTTGATTTTGGTATTGTATTGTGTTTCTACCATTTTAAAGAACTCCTTAAATTTTTTGAAAACCTCACTTTTGTGGTTAAGGGTGTATACAAAACCAAATCTACTATAGTCATCGACTATGGTCAGGAAGTATCTTTTTTTGTATTTAATTGAAGGTTTTAATGGGCCTACTACATCCATATGAATTAGTTGAAAGGTTGATTGTGTGGTGCGGGTGGCTTTTTTGGGTTTTGGGTTGTTTTTAATTTTGGAAGAATTGCATACAGAGCATTCTAAGTAATTTTTACAGTTCTTTATTTTTAAATCTTCGGAACACTCTAACATTTTTCGTATGACTGGAAAGCTCGCGTGTCCTAGCTTTCTGTGGAGTAAGTGACTACAATTATCGTGAATAGGTTTTCCATTGTTTAAATTTTCAGACATATTAGTATCAGTGTTTGATGCATTCTTATCATTATTTTCATCATGGCTATCTGAATTTGGTTTTTTGTTTCTTAATTGATAGTTTGCATAGACTAGTTCGTTATCTTGTGGCAGTAGGTATGTTAGTCCATCATTTGTAAATAGTTTACCTATGTTTCTGTTGTTCTTAGTCATGAATACCTTTCCACCTCTGAAAGTGGTTTCTATTGCATTGTCTATGCTTAACTTTAGGGTTGCCAATATGTTATTTGGAATTTCGGGCACAAATAGTACCCCCTCTATTTTTCCTGTACCTTTTATATGCGTGTCTCCTATTCCTCTCACTAGGACTCTATTTTGGTTTGCTACTTTAATATAATATTTCTTTTCAGTGAAGTTACTTAATATTTCTCTATTATGAGTTGTATGGCATGTGGCTCCTGAATCTATGAGCCAGGTGTTAAGTGAAGCAGATATCAAAGTGTTATTATTTCTTATTCCATATAGTGATCCTTTCTTATTTTCTCTAGGGTTATTTCTGTATGTTTGTCTTTCTCTAGAGTGTGGTGATTCTCTTCTCTTATACCTGTAATCTGGGGAGGTTCTGTCTAAAAAGTGTATTCTTCTATCCTTGTGTTTATATGAGTCACTGTATCCTATATTCTTGGGACAGTCTCTACTCTGATGTCTTTCAGATCCACATGTGAGACATTCATGTGGGTATCTGTCTCTGGCCCTGAAATCAGTCCTTCTTTGATTTCTACCTTCTCTTTGTTGTGTATATCGCTCTCTTCTAAGTCTATCTTCAGTAATAAGCTTATTGGTAAGGTTTTCTAAAGTAATTTGCTCTATACTTAGGTTATCTATTAGTGTAATGTAGTTATCCCAGCTGTGATCTAGTGAGTTAATTATAATGCTTTTCATGGTGTTGTCAGAAATGGTTTCTCCCCTTTGAATAAGGTCTGCTCTTACAGCGTTTAAATTCAAGATATGCTCACTCATGGATGTATCATGTTTTAGTTTGGCAGAATAGAATTCCCTAGAGATTTTTGTGGTAGTGGCTACATTTTTGCTATAGAACAGTCTGAATAATTTTTGATATACTTCAAATACAGTTAAATTATGCTCTATACTGGGGAGTATACTTGGGGAAATAGAAACAATTAACATATAGTATGCTTTGTGGTGGAGGCAGTCTATTTCATAGGTCCAAGGCTTATTTGGTGGGTTATCAATAAAAAATAAAACATTTTCTTTCATATATACAATCTGTAAACATTGATCCCATTCCATTAAGTTGCTTCCATCTAATTTCAATTTTATAAAGTCTGGAGGTATTGTCCCTGAGTGTAGTGAGGTGTTATTCATGTTTAGTAGCTGTCCATGATTTAAGACCTTAGCATACTCACAATAAGGCCTGGGTATGGTAGATGTATGTCTGTATTTACTTATCTCTATGTTGCGCTGACTTGTATTTATGTTTCCTTCTTCTTTCTTTGCAGGCTCGTTCTGGGCATGCTCAGTCCTCATTTTTCTCCAGCAGTCGATGAGGGAGGTTCCTGTGTCTGCAGCTCCTGGGGTGAAGTCCCAGACGGCCTTCTGTTGCTCTGCTTTGTTTCCGGAGGGCCTCTGGTGACTGAAGAATGCCTGGGGTGCTGCTCTGCTCATCTGGGAGTCTTCTCTGAGGTCGTCAGTAAGTGGAGCTTGAGGCGGGCCGCCATTGCCAATGGAGCCGGGTTGTTCAGGGAGCTGCTCTTCAGTAGGTAAGTATGATTGCCAGCTTGTCTTTCTTCGGGTGGCTAGGCCTTTCTTTAGACAGTCTATTTCTTTTTGGCCTTTGGTAGATGGTAGTTTAGAATTTTCTATTTCATTTTCTGGTTGTTTGTTTGGTATTGTTAGTTTAGTCCCGAGTGCTGCAGTTAGCACCTGTATAGCATTGTCTATTTCTACTTCAGTAGGTTGAGCTTTGTTTTGTTTAAATAATTGTTTTTTATTTGTTTTTGGACTCGGGTAATCATCTTCTTGGTAGGTTTTGTTTTTTATTTCGTAGTTTGAGGTTTGGAATTCTTTTAGTAATTGGTCAGGCATTTTAGAGGTATTAGGTGGGTAAGATGGCTGCCATGAAAAAGGCGGGAAGCTGTCGCCATCTTTGGTGTCATTTTTGAAGTCAGGGGTTGAATTTCTTACCTTGCAGTTTTCTTGTTTGTTATTTTCGTTATCTGCTGCTGTTCCGTGGTCATTTATTATGCTGCGGATTTTCACAAGCAGATTTGATTCAGCTGTAGTTGTTTCTATTAATTCTAGTATTTTTCTTTTTACCTCATCTTCTTTGTTTGGTGTTAGCAGTTCATTTTCTTGTAATTGCGTTTGTTTCTTAATATTTTCAAGTGGTGTATATTTGTCAGGAGTTAGTTGAGCTGCCATTCTTTTCGTTATGTATCTGGTGGCAGGTCTTCTTTTGTCGTTATGTGAGTCTTGCATCTTTATGTTCGGTTGGGCCTACCAAACCATCCTCTTGCTACCAAATTGTTGCTAGTTTGGTTATCCTGGTTAGGCCCATATATAAGAGACTGTAGGCTTTCTTGTAATAGTAATATTTATTTCTTTTCTTCCTCAGGAACACAATTAGACAGGCACTAATCTGGGAGGAGCAAGAACTTATATACAGAGAAGGCGGGGCTAATGGTAAGTACTAACCAATGGTAAGTGACACAATGACATCACACAATGACATATAAACAAGCACACATATTTACAGATATCAGGTTAGGTATTTTCATCTGTAACACAGTTAATGCCCTGTAAAAGTGTGAATTGTTTCCTGGATAACTTTGAATTGTCCAGAACAAAATATTTCTGTTTACATCAGTCAGGGAAATCTATCCTGTTTAGTTTGGTAAATATTTATGCTTAGTGGTAAACTTTGATTCATGTTATATGAGGATTATTTGTCATAGTAATATTTAATGCAAGAAAATTCTATTGACAATAGATTAAAGCAGGGGTGAAATGCTCCCGGTTCGGACTGGATCGCCCAATCCGGTAGCGATGGCGGTGGGTGGTCGGAGAACCGGTAGCAAAAATCCCTGCGTGCCCCCCTCCTATGCCCAGCTGAGCCGCGCGATCATCAGAGGCTTTTTTTTTTACTTTTAAAAGCATTTTTTAACAACCTCTTTGGCTGAAGAGGTTGTAGAAAAAATGCTTTTAAAAGAAAAAAAAAGCCTCTGAGGATCAGGCAACTCAGCTGGGATCGTCAGAGGCTTTTAAAAGCATTTTTTAACAACCTCTTCGGCTGAAGAGGTTGTAGAAAAAATGCTTTTAAAAGTTAAAAAAAAAAAAAGTTGGCCACACCCACCCAGTCACATTACCCCCCCACCAAGCCACGCCCACAGAACTGGTAGTGTTAGGTTTAGCTTGTAACTTACTCCTAACTTGTTGGTCAGGCAATATATCTGTTTCTTTAAGAAACAACTGAGCCACGTAATCAGGGTTTGCTGAACCCTGTAATTAGGCTACAGTGCATAAATAAGCAGCGCAGAGAAGCGTTCCTTGTTCCTGATTGATCCTGTTCCTGTTGCTTCCTGTGTCTTTCTGCTGATTAGTGTTAGACTGGATTGTTATATGGTACGAGAGTTACTAAAGTCTGTTTGCTTTGGTAAGAGACAATACTTACTGGACTGATATTACTGTTTATGACCTTGGACTGTTTTACTTACACCGAGACTGCTTATTATCTTGTATATAAAGTATTTTTCTCACACGAGCTGCACGTTTATCTCCTTCCCTGTGTGTTTTTGCTCTGCTCGTTGCACAAGCAACAAATACTTTTTACACGCACCCTAACAGGTAGTAACCGGTTTGTAATGGTATGTGGGTATGAACCTGAGAAATAGGGAGGGTGAGCTGCTTACTAGGCCAGTGATGGTGAACCTTTTTGGCACAGAGTGTCCAAACTGGAATGTGCATGAATATGCGCGCACCAGAGCACCAGAAACTCAAAGACCAGCTGGGCAGTGCACATGCGTGCGCTAACCAGCTGGTCTTCGGGTTTCTGGTGCTCCGGCACGCCGGCCAGCTGGTCTTTGTGTGAGCCGGAGCACCGAAAGCTCGAAGACCAGCTGACTGGCGTGCGCATGCCTGTTTTTTGGCTGTTTTGGGGGTTGTTTTCAGGACTGTTTTCAGGCCCTTTTTGGGCCAAAAATGGCCCAAAAAGCACTCTAAAAACAGCCTGTTTTTCAGGCCTTTTTGAGGCTGTTTTTGAAGCCATTTTCAGGTCGTTTTTCGGGCCATTTTCAGATCATTTTCAAGCCGTTTTTTGGGCCACTTTCAGATCATTTTCCAGCACCCATGAAGACCAGTTGGAAACCAGAAGTTTGGTGACGGCGCACGTGTCCACAGAGAGGGCTCTGCGTGCCACGCGTGCCATAGGTTCACCATCATAGGACTAGGCAATGGCCAGAAAAGAGGCAACTGACCCCACAAAAGAAGAAGCTTCTTGGGTGAGAAGTGAAACGTCTTCAAAAGAAAAACAAGAAAGTCCAGTTGCCTCTTGAAAAAAAGCCTTTGCAACAACCATGACCTGCATGACTAAGAATCTCCATAGACAACAGATAAAATCTATATTAAAATCACAATTTGGTATCCAAACTGTCAGTTGCACTGATACTTAGACTTTTGTGCTTGGTCTTTTCAGGCTGGTAGAACTTCAGGAATTTGGAAAGTACCTTACAGGTAGTCCTCGACTTTCAACCTTTCGTTTGGTGACCAGTTGAAATTATAACGGCACTGAAAAAAATGACATGATACTTTTCACATTAATGGCCATTGTAGCATTGCTGTAATCACATGATCAAGGTTCAGATGCTTGGCACTGGCATGTATTTATAACAGTTTCAATGTCATCATCTTTTGCAACCTTCTGAGAAGCAAAGTCAATGGGAAGCCAGATTCATTTAACAACCGTGTTTCTAACTTAACAATTGCAATGATTCACTTAACAACTGGGTCAAGAAAGGTTGTAAAATGGGGCAAAACTCACTTAACAACTCCTTCTTTAGCAATGGAATGTTGGGCTCATTTGTGGTCATAAGTTGAGGTATGAACACACTCCCACAAAATGTTTACAGTGAATGACATGGCAAAATACAAATACCTATTTTTCCAGAGACTGGTTACTATTCCAAAGAACCTTTACCTTTTCTTCGTGCAGCTAAACATACTTCTACAAAAATGCTGGGCCATTAAACGTTTCCAAGAATGCCTTTGGATTTTATGTAGGGCATCAAGATATTGTTGAAAATATGGGCCATAAAAATGAAGTTTGCTCCTTGCAAGTTTAACATTGCTGTTCGGTGGGAGCAGAGTTTCTCTTCAACTTTGTAATAGGCTATTTTATTTTTTTTATAATGGAGTGCTTTCAGTCGTACAGAGAGAGTGATCAAGAAAAAAAAAATGACAAAATAGGTACAAGATCGAAAGGAGGGAGAATAAGTCAAGAGGAAGGGGAAGATCTGTAAAATGGTAGATGGACAGATCTGATAAGCTCTTAACATAAAAAGACCATGAGAAGTTTCAAGAGCACAGGCAATGTATGCAGCTGTGAATGAACATAAGGGAAACATGAAGAGAAGGACTAGGGGAGACATGATAGCAGTGTTCCAAATATCTCAGGGGCTGCCACAAAGAAGAGGGAGTCAAGCTATTCTCCAAAGCACCTGAAGGCAGGACAAGAATCAATGGATGGAAACTAATCAAGGAGAGAAGCAATATAGAACCAAGGAGAAATTTCCTGACAGTTAGAACAAAGTTAAAACTCCAATTTAAAAACCACTTAAATAGACAGCCCCGCCTGTCGGAACAGTAGGGTCTTAAGGGCACAGCGAAAAACCCGGATATCAGAGATTGTACGTATAAGCATTTGTCTAAGCAAATGCTAAAATGACTAAAAGACCTCCAAACTCCCTTCCAACTCTGCTATTCTATTCTATTTGTCACAAGTAAATGCCTTATTCTCTAATGTGTAAATAGTATATGAACGGGATGTCAGGGGTTAATTTATTCTTCACTTCTTAATGTATTCATACTTCACCACTCCCATATCTAGCTCCACCCATTGTATATATAAGGAGCTACACACACTCTCTTCTTCGCTTCTATCTGTGAATATTCAGTGAATATAGAATGCCTTATGTAAATAAAAGAAAATATATTTGAACTCTTAACTCTCTCATAACTTATTGAGTCTGATCCTGAAAATATTGCAACAAGCTGGTAGCAGAGGATGGCTAAATTGACTCAATAAAAACTTAAATATGTCTAAGAGAGATAGGCCCAACACCAGGGCATACAGCAAAGAAATGGAAATGGATCAAGAAATAATAGATGAGTCCACAAACGCAATTTCGAGAGAATCCGAAGAATACACAACTGAAGACGAAGAAATAATAGATGAAGATGGTGACCGAGAGGAAATTAAAATAGAAAACAACGAACTCAGGTCAGAAATATTAAAACTGTTAAAGAGCCAGAAAAACGATGAAAGCCTCATCGCAAACCTCCAAGACATGTTGAAAAACAGCGGAGCAGCGAGAGAGAAGCACATCGCCACCGAAAAGTCAAAAGACTCCAAAATAGTAAGTGATACGACTAAAGAAAAGAACGCTATAAAGAAGAAAAACGGTGATCCCGCGCAAAATTTTGAATGGCAGCCATCTTGGTTCCAACAGACCTCCAGAATGAGCGAAACAGAGCCAATCAGAAAACTTGATTCAAAATTTCTGGCGCGAAAGGCACTACTGGATAACGAAAACGAAAAAGAAAAATCAAACACCTCAGAAGAATCAGAATCAGAAAGTGAAGGTGATTCAACAGATACTCAAATAAAGTCAGCAATGAAAACGCTTTTTGCTGCATTTGGACCAAAACTAAAAATTACCAAAAAGTCAACCAGAAAACGAACGAGCAAGCCAACGTCTCAAAATCTAGCCGCTCCCATCCTGACGATGAGAGCACCGACGCCTGAACCAAGAGAGCCCTGCAAATACCGTCCCACACTGCAGACCGATGAAAGCACCAACGCACTCAAGAGAAGAAAAAGAACAAACGCCATCGTCAGAACCCCTAAGATCGAGCCGGAGACCGATTCATCTGAGGAGGAGCTGAACGAGCGAGCCGCAACGACGAGAACCTCTCACGACGACTCCAGGATTGAAATGAGCAACCGCATGCGCGAGACTACACAGATGGCCCGGGAAGACATGAGTTGCCGAAAGGACCCTGCAGACTCGTCGCGAGCATTCCCATGCCGTTTTGTAATTTTCACCATCTACGAGACCACGGACTACCTCCGGTTGTAAGTAATGGACCTAATAATGTCGGAAACTTGCCCAGTGACTTCCCAAAGCTGAGAATAGATGGCATTAATTTACAAGAATGGTATCAGCAGCTCCAGGTGGTCTTTATAAAAGAAAACTTACTGTTTTTCATCACTAATCCCCCCAAAAGACCTTGGACTTTAAAGTTAGACTGCTTACACCATAGAGCATTTTTCTTATTAATTTCTAGTGTGTCTCCTGCCATGTATCACAGTATTAAGCAAAAACTGACTGTCTCAGAAATTATTCAATGCATGTTCAATTTGTTTCACAGTGATAGTGTAGCTACCACCACAAGAATGTCTAAAGATTTCTTTTCTTCTAGGATAAAACCAGGGGTTTCCATAAGTGAACATTTAATATCTTTAAACAAAATAAGAGCTGAGCTACATTTAAGGGGGGAGGTGATTTCAGACCAAACAATGAAAAGTGTTATCATAAACTCACTTGACCCATCATGGGACAATTATATGTCACATTTAGACACAATCAATCTTGGATATTTATCCATAGAAAGTCTATCCAATAAGTTAATAGCTGAAGACAATTCAAGGAAGAGCCGCTCTGACAATCACATTGAACATAAACCATATAGAAAAGTGGTTTTCCAAGAAAGATATAATGAAACATTCAGATGCCACAATTGTGGATCCAGGGAACACAATAGAAGAGATTGTCCCAAAATTACAAAAGAAAGACATAGGTCAGAACACAGAAACAAATACATCCATAGACAGTCTTCCATTGATAGACATAGATATAGAAGCCCACCAAACTACAAAGAATATAGAGGGGGTAGAGATAATTCAAAGGACAGAAAATCTGGTTCACTAAATGGACTAAACAAGCAAGACAACACTAACATACAGCAAACTGAGGATAATAATTGGCTTATTGATTCTGGAGCAACCAATCATACTACTAATAATAAAAACATACTATCTTCATTTATAGAAGATAAATTTGTAATAAAGGTAGCCAACCAAGAAAAGGTTCAAGTATTAGGAAGAGGAAATGTAACCTTGCCTGGTATAGGAAAAATAGAGGGGGTATTACTGATACCTGAGATACCTCATAACATATTAAGTGCCATAAAACTAAGCAGAGATTCTGATATTAATATTGTGTTTTCAAAAGGAAAAGCAACTTTGGAGAAAAATAAAACAGATATAGGTACAGTAATGATTAAAGGAGGCCTACCTTATTTAATAACTAAAGAGAAATGGTTACACAACATTGATTCAAATATGGAAGATTGTATTGAACTAGATAATGAAAACATTAGCAACAGTGACAATGATGAATAGCTCATGATAATAAGGATGCACACAATGAGAAAAAACCAAAAATAGGTAAGCCAATTCATGATGAGTGTGCTCATGTCTTACATAGGAAGTTAGGACATGCCAGTTTTCCTGTAGTACAGAAAATGACTGAACACGCAGAAGGTGTCAAAATAAAAAATTGTGAAAACTATTTGGAATGCTCAGTATGTAAATCTACAAAACTAAAAACTAGTCCCAGGCCTAGAAAATCTACAAGGTCAACTAACAAGATTTTTGATTTAGTACACATGGACCTGGTTGGTCCACTGACTCCATCAATCATTTATAAAAAACGTTACTTCTTAACTATTGTGGATGACTATAGTCGCTATGGATTTGTTTACACATTAAAACACAAAGATGAAATCTTTCAAAAATTTAAAGAGTTTTACAAACGCGT
Organism: Pantherophis guttatus; assembly: GCF_059756535.1. Classification (NCBI taxonomy): domain Eukaryota; kingdom Metazoa; phylum Chordata; class Lepidosauria; order Squamata; family Colubridae; genus Pantherophis; species Pantherophis guttatus. Next base: position 12,409,534 of record NC_142068.1, read on the forward strand.
AGAAACACAACACAATATCAAAATAAAACAAATAATGACAGATAGGGGATGTGAATTCATGTCTAAGGAATTCTCCCAATGGTTGAAGGACAGAGGAATGTTACATTATACATCTAGCCCATTTTCCGCGTTCCAGAACGGAATTGTAGAGAGGAAGAACTCAACATTACAAACCATGATTAGATGCACATTGGAAGATGCTGGCTTAAGCAAACAATTCTGGTCAGAAGCCCTACAATATTCCAATTACACACAAAATAGAACTTGGTCCAGCATTGTGAATAAGACACCACATGAAGTGATGTATAATAGAAAACCAAAACTAGCACACATGCACATTTTTGGAGTCACCGCAGACGTACACATACCTAAACAATTAAGAAGAAAGGGAGAAAATGTGTCTAGAAGACTTAGATTTATGGGATATGAGACAGGTACAAAAGGATACAGATTCATTGATAATAATAACAAATTTATAGTTTCCAGAACAGCTGTGTTTCATGAACAGGCCAACTGGTCTAGAATACATCTTAATGAAATATTCCCAAACAACAACACAGATACTAAATCCCAAGAGAAAAGAACTGTAGAAAAGCAAAAGGACAACAAATATAAAAACAAAACCAAAACATGGACAAACAGTCAACACAAAATAAAGACAGATACATTAACAAAAAAGGAAGCAAGATATTTGCATGACAATAATAGTAAACCCGAGAAGCCAATTAGAAACACTAGAAACCAAATGCCAAATAAATATAAAGATTATATAATGCATATGGATGGAGAAACTATGACACCTAGCACATATGAGGAAGTGTTAAAACTTCCTCCTAAAGAAAAAGAAAAGTGGGAATTAGCAATGACAAAAGAGATGGAAAGCTTACAAGGATTAAATGTATTTACACCTGCGATTGCACCAAAGGACAAAACAATTATTGGTACTAGGTGGATATATAAAATTAAAAATTTAGAGGGAGGCAATACTCTATATAAGGCTAGATTAGTTGCACAAGGTTATGCACAGAAATATCCAGAGGACTATACTGACACTTACTCCCCCACAGTAAGAACTGAAAGTGTAAAAACGGCTCTAGTTGTAGCATCAGCACTCAATCTCGATGTATTCCAGTATGACATACAGACTGCGTATTTACACGCAAAATTAGATAAGGAAATATATGTAAGGGCACCTCACAGTCAATATACAAATAAGAATGAGATTTGGTTATTAAACAAAAGTCTATATGGGCTAAAACAATCTGGTAAACGATGGTATGATTGTTTAGTAAAAGTACTAAGAACTATGGAATTCAATGCTACCACTGCTGATAATTGTTTCTTTGTTAAAAAGGGTAATGATTACATAGAATTTGTATTGATCTATGTGGACAACATTTTATATATAGGTAATCACAAAGAAAGAAGAGAAACATTTGTAACAAAGTTAAATGAACATTTCTCATTGAAATCCTTAGGTAAAGTAAATAAGTATCTTGGTGTTCAAATTAGTAAGACTAAAAGGGGTTTCAAGCTTTCTCAGAAAGATAAGATCACAGAACTTTTGAACAAATGTAACCTAAATGATGCTAAACCCTGTGATACTCCAATGCAAACTGATTTCCTAAGAAATGCTGATGAATCATCCCCTGAATTCAAAGATAACACGTTCTATAGATCAATCATAGGTTCACTTCTTTACATTTCTAATTGGACAAGACCTGACATCGCTTTACCCCTTAATTTATTGTCCAGACATGTCAGCAAACCAACTATGTATCATTGGGAAGCTGTTAAAAGAATATTAAGATATTTAAAAAACACATTAGACTTTTGCTTAATGTTAGAACCTAATAATGTCAAGGAACCGAAACTCACATGTTACGCAGATGCAGATTGGGCTGGAGACACTTCATGCAGAAAAAGTACATCTGGTTACTTATTTCTCCTAAACGATTGTCCAGTTTACTGGTACACTGGCAAACAAGATTTAGTGGCCACTTCAACAACAGAAGCGGAATATGTTTGTTTATCTAAAGCAGCAAATAACCTTGTATGGTTTAATGATCTGATTTCTGATGTTTGGAAAAAACCTGCACTACCTTTTGTCATGCACGAAGACAATAAAGCAGCCATTGAAATATCTAGATCCGACGCCATTGGACAGAGATCTAGACATATAGACATAAAATTTAAACATGTGAGACAATTATCTCAAGATGGATTTATTAAGGCAGTGCATTGTGAGACATCGGAACAGTTAGCTGACATATTGACAAAGCCTTTGCCATCTAAGCAACATAAATATTTGACTTCCAAATTATATGTATTATATTGTTCTGAATCTGAATGTAATAAATGTAGCATATCGAATCGGCATTTAGAGGGGGATTTGTCACAGGTAAATGCCTTATTCTCTAATGTGTAAATAGTATATGGACGGGATGTCAGGGGTTAATTTATTCTTCACTTCTTAATGTATTCATACTTCACCACTCCCATATCTAGCTCCACCCATTGTATATATAAGGAGCTACACACACTCTCTTCTTCGCTTCTATCTGTGAATATTCAGTGAATATAGAATGCCTTATGTAAATAAAAGAAAATATATTTGAACTCTTAACTCTCTCATAACTTATTGAGTCTGATCCTGAAAATATTGCAACACTATTCTATTCTATTCTATTCTATTCTATTCTATTCTATTCTATTCTATTCTATTCTATTCTATTCTATTCTATTCTGTTAGAAAAATATAATTAAAAGGCTAATGGTATTCTTAAATTCGTGTTATTGTAGGGATTGCTAGCTTTGGAAATATTGGGTTTAAAACATTTCTATTGCTATTAGGCTAAAGGTAGGATTAGAATTAGATTTCCTTGAAGTACATATTTTAGTTTGTGGATAAATTAGATATAGTTATATTTCCTTTCCTTTTCTCTTTATGACTGTAATCATATCTCATGACTTTAATTTCTTTTACTTAATCCTTCTCACTTTTTTCTTTGCTTTGCATATCATTGCTTATTCCAAAAGAGAGTTGTTTTTTCTGTCTGTCTGTCTGTCTGTCTGTCTGTCTGTCTGTCTGTCTGTCTGTCTGTCTGTCTGTCTGTCTGTCTACCTACCTACCTACCTACCTACCTACCTACCTACCTACCTACCTATCTATCTATCTGAAGAGGGAGTCAGCCTGTTCTCCAAAGCACCTGAAGGCAGGGCAAGAAGCAATGGATGGAAACTAATCAAAGAGAGAACCAACTTAGAACTAACAAGAAATTTCTCAACAAAACAATTAATCAGTGGAACGACTTGCCTCCAAAAGTTGTGAATACTCCAACACTGGAAGTTTTTAAGCAGAGATCGGACAACCATTTGTCTGAAATGGTATAGGATTTCCTGCAGGGGGTTGGACTAGAAGACCTCCAAGGTCTCTTCCAACTTTGTTATTCTGTCCTGTTATTAGATAGCACCATGTAGGTCATGGAGCCTTATGGACACCATTAGATTCTCAGGTCTGTATTAGGGATCCATATCATAATGAGCAGTTTGCTGGTTATTATTTCAAGAGATTTACTGGCACTTGTGGTCCTCTGGAGCTAATTAGTAGTGATGAACATTTGTTTTCAAGGGTAGTAGAATGTGTAACACCAAGCAAAAATTTGACGCCAGGTATTTATTGAATACAGCTTTATCCTCTTTATTTTAATTCTCTCATTTAACTCTTTGTAGATCTTGACTGAATTCCCCTCCCCAAGACATTTTATTTGTTTCAGGTTTGCTATGGTGCTTTTTAATTATTCAGATATGAACATTTCTGTTATGATTACTAGATTTTTTAAAAAATATTTTTTTATTTTTTTAAAAAAAACATAAACATAAAATACATCTTTTAAGAACGAAGTCTTGATCCAGTCATGAATAGGTACATTCGCTTAAAACTTTAACATTTCTTTCCCGAATTTCCTCCATTACCTCTTTAACGTAAAAATCAAAACACAAATTTTTAACAAATATTCTAACATCTTAATCTAGGTATTTATCTTATTATTTTATCACCACAAATCTTAATTTTCAAATAATCACAACTCTATTTTTATTTCCATTTATAAATCAAATTTCTAACTATACTCCTTCATCCCTGGACCCATATCATCAAATCTCTAAATCTTAAGCTCTGTTAATTTACATATAATTTTCTTAAACTTATCATCAATTACCCTTTTAATTTTACACAGAATCATTTCATATTCATCTCGCTTCATTTTAATAATCTTCCAACATATTCATCTTCACCCCATATCTATTGTTTTGTCTATTATGATTGCTAGATTGTTGACTTTATCACAGTCATTATGCTAAGCCAATAAGAAAGGTCGTATTACATGGTCACAAGGTCATTCCAAGAAATGTGGCCTACAGAAGCAGCCTCTGGAGATCATCCTACAATGCTTTGAAATCTGCCCCTGCCAAACTGAATGACTTTTATACCAATCCATCCATTTCTACCTCATACATCATCATATTGTCCCCATAGATTGATCCCATCTGTCTTAGCTTATGTGTTCACCCATTGTGAAAATTTCCTCTTCACATAGTGAAGGCTGGATAAGATACTTCATGATGGCACCTTGGGAGAAGACAGGAATCTTTGCATGATTTCAATGCCTGAGGGAGATTCAGAGAAAGTCTGTTGATATTAAGTAGCAGCAACTGATGATGATGATGATGATGATTAATAATTAGTCATATTTCTATGCCACCCACTCTCCAAGAACTCTGGGCAGCTTACACCAAAGACAGTATACTAAATAGCATATTGCCCCCAACAATCTGGGTCCTCAGAGTAACAGAGTTGGAAGGGACCTTGGAGGTCTTCTAGTCCAACCCCCTGCTCAGGCAGGGAACTCTATACCATTCCAGACAAATTGTTGTCTGATCTCTTCTTAAAAACATTCAGCATTGGAGCATTCACAACTTCTGAAGGATAGTTGTTCCACTGATTAATTGTTCTAACTGTCAGGAAATTCTCCCTAATTCTAGCTTGCTTCTCTCCTTGATTAGCTTCCATCCATTGCTTCTTGTCCTGCCTTTAGGTGCTTTGGAGAATAGCTTGACTCCCTCTTCTTTGTGGCAACCCCTGAGATATTGGAACACTGTTATTCCGTCACTCCCTAGTCCTTCTTTTCATTAAACTAGACATACCCAATTCCAGCAACTGTTCTTTATATGTTTTAGCCTCCAGTCCCCTATTTCATTGTGTGAAATTTTCGTAGGACAAAGCTAAGATCTTTGTGGGACTATTTGATGCATACTTTGGCAGGGTTTTCCATACCAAAACAGCTTCGTGCCAAATCAAAATAGAGACTGAACATGTGCAACCTAATGAAGAGAAGGCAGTAATTATGCCCTGTCAGGCTACAGACAATCAGCTAATGCTTTTTGATTCTTCTTAACCAGATTAGCTGAGAGCTTGGCAGCGGCTCAATGAAGGTTGCCAAGGTAGACTACCCCTCAGGTTATCCATAAAAAAAAACAACAGCTTTCTCCTTAGATTAACAGAAGCCCATCAACACCTGGAAAACTGCCAGCCATAGTAACTAAGGTTTTAGGACCAGAAGAAGATAAGGATACTAAGATGTCTCACTCAATTTGATGGCAAGATCTGGAATCCAAGCCAGAGAAAAAGCAAAAAAGCGAAACAAAACCATGGGAAATATTTCACATTTATAAGAAAAGGCATTGGAAGAATGGGGTTTTTTTCTTAAAAAGGTTAACAGAGAGACACATATTTTTTTAAAAAAAGAACAGCATTTCAGTTCATATAATCAACCTGCTACCATTGAGGACCTGTATACTGCACGAGTCAAAAAGAGGGCTGTGAAAATATTTACAGACTCCTTCACATCCTGGACATAAACTGTTTCAACTCCTACCCTCAAAAGGACTACAGAGCACTGCATACCAGAACAACTACCTTGTTTCCCCCAAAATAAGACATTCCCTGATAATAAGCCCAATCGGGCTTTTGAGCACATGGCAATAAGGCCAAGCACTTATTTCAGGGTTCAAAAAAATATAAGACAGGGTCTTATTTTCGGGGAAACATGGTAGACACAAGAACAGTTTCTTCCCGAACACCATCACTCTGCTAAACAAATAATTCCCTCAACACTGTCAAACTATTTACTAAGTCTGCACTACTATTAATCTTCTCATCGTTCCCACCATTCTCCTTCTACTTATGACTGTATGACTGTAATTTTGTTGCTTGTATCCTTACGATTTATATTGATATTGTTTCCTGATTGCTTATTTGTACCCTATGATCATCATTAAGTGTTGTACCTTATGATTATTGATGAACGTATCTTTTTTTTAATGTACACTGAGAGCGTATGCACCAAGACAAATTCCTTGTGTGTCCAATCACACTTGGCCGATAAAGAATTCTATTCTATTCCTATTCCTATTCCTCCAAGATCCCTTCCATCTATTCTATTCTATTCTATTCTATTCTATTCTATTCTATTCTATTCTATTCTATTCTATTCTATTCTATTCTATTCTATTCTATTCTATTCCATTCCATTCCATTCCATTCTATTCTATAATTGTGTAAATCACTTTTCCTAAAACTACTTGCAGGGCAGGTCAAGTTCCAGACCAATTTAGTTTTAAGAGATACACTCAGAAACAGAGGTCTACCAACTTTGAACACATCCAAGAAGAAGGCATCAAATAAAACTGATAAAAATGACACCACAGAGCCTGGATTGAAACTGATTATATTTATGCTATCACCATAGCAACTATATATATATGACATTTTCTATCTCTATCTTCAGAGACCTATCATTTCCCCTCAATCAAGACTGGCCAGGGATTTAACTATTTCTCATCCTTGATTTGCCTAAATAAGGGATTTGAAAGAAAATAAGCTTCTCTTAAAAAAGATATTTACAGAACAATCTGGCAAACCCAATTTTATCACCTGTTACCATGGGACTGGTCATAATTTATACTATGTTTCCTCCCAGGTATTTAATCACGGGTCTCTCACTGCTAAATGATTTTTTTAAAAGAGAATATATATTTTCATGTATTTTAATTACAAGTTTTGAAACCAATGGGCAAAGATATTTTTCATAGCCACCCAGTTAGTTCTTGCCATTCTTTTTGTTCCCGAGGCAACTATAATTGTAATTTTATTTTTAAAACACCCCACCCTGCTTGGAATTGCCTATATTCTTAGATGCTACCTTACGAATTCTTAGGTTCTTGGTTAGGATTTTAATTATTACGTTTTCACCAGTCTTAGATTGTGAATTTAACTGTAGATTACCCGCATATAATAATAATACTGTGATAAAGTGATGAAGACTTGGCTCATAAACCATCAAATTTAACTGTAGTTTAAAAAAAGAAATATAGATAATTGGTATAGCAATACCAGGAGACAGTAGAATAGAAAAACTGGAGACAATCATATAGCATCAAGATCTGAAAACTGAAGTTGAAAGATTACGGCGGTGGTTTTCCTGGCTAGGATGCTGGGCTGATGACTGGCAGGCTCATGTTCGAGACCCAGTATGCCATATGCTCGGGTGAGCGCCCATCACTCGCTCCAGTTCCTGCTAACCCAGCAGTTCGAAAGAGGATGACCATGAGTAGATAAATGGCTACCACTTTGGTGGGCTCATTAAAGGGGACAACAAAGAAGCCCTTAATAGGCATCCCCTGGGCAACAGTTATGTCACCTTTCATCACAGAAGTGCTCCAGTGTTTCTGACATGGAAGTGTAGTATGGCATAAACCAGCCATAGTGGTCCCAGTCAGTGGTGGGATTCAACCGGTGTAACAACTGATTTGCTGAGCACGTGCATTGCATGCCCTCCGCACACATGCTGTGCGTTTGTAAACAGCTGTAAAACTTACCTTCTACTGCAGCCCCAGTGAGTAAAACAGCTGAGGCATGGCAATCCGTTCTGCCATGCCTATCAGCTGGGCTTCAAACAAAGGAAATATAGGTCGGTATACCGCAGGGGCGGATGGGCCCACCAGCTGATCAGTGGAGCGAACCAGTTCACTCTCAGCTGATTGTCGGAACTACCGGTTTGACCAAACCGGTCCGAACCGGCTGAATCCCATCCCTTGTCCCAATGGTTATCAGACATTGGTGCATACCATAAAATCTTGGACATCGCTTAGGCAAACTGACAAAATTTCCAATTACAAAGGCCATACTGCTTCAATCCGTACATATACTATGCCAATACATTATGACATCCTAGGTCCTTAGGAAGAACTTGGTGCCATGAAGGCCAACACCAGTTAAAGAACTGGCAGGCGTGATTTCACCTTTCTGTGTATATAATAACAAGGTGCATTTCTCCGACCAGATTTTCATACAATCTGATGAGTGCAACTTTGCTTCCTTTTTCCTTCCAAGGAGGATGACATTTTGGAGAAATCCTCAGGGGTTATACACGTGGTCTTCTTGTACTAATTTCATCATTGATGGCCAACGGGTATACGCATGACAATGCAAGCAGAGAAAAAGTGACATCATGTGGGTTATTTAATTTGCATCATTTGTGTGATGACCACATGAAAAATGAGCAGCCAAGGAGTTATGGGTGATTACTCAACTTATGAGTAATGAGAAAACGTACAGCTCCAGCAGAGTTCTCCGAGAGTCTCAATGATAAAGTAAGTTTAAAACCGCCACAGGAAACTCAATGCAGTAATAGAAGCATATTTTGTAGAACTTTCAAGAATTTAGCTGCTATGCAGATATCTGTGCAGTATGAAACAGGATTTTAAGGCAGAAAGCAGGATCTGTGGGTGGATTTTCTCACGTCAGTTCCCTGGACAGGTGCTTTGTTTTGGGCATGTTTGCTTGATTGCACATTGTAGCAGGAGTTCACATCAGTGCCACTTGTAAGAAAAGCTCTAAGATTAAATTCAAAACTCACAAGGATATAGCAAGAGCCTAGCACTGCAGAAATGTAGCAGTCTAAATACGCAGATAGCTTTTAGTATTGCAGTCCAATCGTGAATAAGAGCTCAGATTTTAAGCTCTGTGCTTTATATGGTTCTAAATGGATCTTGGACTGAGCTCACATGTTTGAATGGCAGCTAGCAGAATGCTCATAATCAGCCTCTTTGTCTAACATTACTGTTGCTAGCCAGCATGGAGAAGGTCAGGGGTGGGATTGAAAAATTTTAGCAACTGGTTCTCTGCCCTGTTGCTGGGTGGCCATGGGAATGTAGCCTACTCAACCTCCTGCGCAACAGTGTCGGGGTGTTTTTCACCCTCCCCAGGCTCTGGAAGCTCTCCTCAAGCCTCCAGGAGGGCGAAAATGGCCTCCCCCGGGCTCCAGAAGCCCTCTGGAGGCTGGAAACAAGCTTGTTTCCAGATTTTGGGTAGGCCCGTTTTTCACCCTCCCCAGGCTCTGGAAGCTTTCCTTGAGCCTCCAGGAGGGCGAAAACGGCCTCCCCCGGGCTCCAGAGGCCCTCCGGAGACTGGAAATGGGCCCGTTTCTAGACTTTTGGTACTTCTAGGGGGCCCATTTTTCGCCCTCCCAGAGCCTCAGTGTGGGCCTGGCACTTACCTCGCATCCAAAACAGGCCGCATGGAGACTCTTGGGTGGGGTGGGGCGGGGTGGGCAGGGTCAGCCAGTCCTTGCAACTACTGGTTCAGCGAACCAGATGTGAAATTAGCATCCGGTTCTTCTGAACCGGTCTGAACCGGCTGAATCCCACCCCTGGAGAAGGTGACTTGTAGACTACTTAGGTGAAGCTTAATTCACCATTTGTTTGCTTGTCCCTACAGGCATTTATTCCTAGGCGAGTACAGTCCAAGGAGGCAAGCAACCCATATTGTTTCTCAGGGGCAGCCTTGCCATCTGTGGTGCTTATTTCCAGGTACAGAAAGGCATCAACTGCAGGTACTTGTCAGGTTGGCATTACCGACCTGAGTTTCTACAGCATAGCAAGATGGGATGCTTATATGACTTAACCATGAGTTATTGAATAAGTCAGATTAAGTATATTGAGTAGAAAGTTAGCACCAACCCCCAGAAGAATGGAATAGTTTGAGACATATTAAAAAAGGCAGAACATTATATTTCCTTAAAGCATGGGTGTTGGTTTTTTTTTGGGGGGGGAAGGCATTCAGCAGCCCCAATCTCCCTGCCCCCAAGCAGAAACTGAGGAGCAGTGGTGGGTTTCTACTGGTTCACCCCAGTTTGGGTGAACCGGTATTGGTGGCAGTGGGAGGCTCTGCCCACCCACCTGGATGTCATCACGGACGCTCTGTGCATGTGCAGAAGCACTGCACGCGAGCGAAGCAAGCGTGCGCATGCACAGGCTTACAGTTCCGAACCGGTAGCAAAGGTAAGTGAAACCCACTACTGCTGAGGAGGCACCTTTTAGAAATGCAGATTTGGTAATCCATTCAAGACAAGATATTTTGAAACTCCCCGCAGCAAAGTCTGAACAAAGGCAGAATGGTAGGATTAGAAGCAAGCCCCCTCACTCAAGATCCAAAACAGGAAGAAAGCCATTAAGCCACAATAGGAATTGCCCAACACCCCTTCAGGATACAAGGGCCTTCATTGCATTACCCCAGAGCAGCCCAAATTACAACCAAATTAGCTCAGACAAGCACCTAGGATTTGCATATCCTCTTTTACTAGTGTGACCAGACGTCCCGCTTTTGGTGGGACAGTCCCGATTTTTAACAATTTGTTCCGCATCCCGCGGCATTTTAAAAAAGTCCCGATTTTTGGAAAGAATGCACGACAAGCTAGGGAACGGTGGGAGAACGGGAAGGGAATATACGGTTTTCGGCGGCCATGTGGCTATTTAGCCAGGATATACTATACATATTTTTTTTAATTTGTTATATTTGTAAATTGTACTTATGTTGAAATTTAAAAAAATATATTACAATACTATTTTTGCGTTCTATGAAAATTTTTGTTGCTCAATATAGACCAAATTTTTAATCAAGAACCCCCCCCTCCCCCGGGCAATGGTATCCCGCTTTACCAATGTTAAAATCTGGTCACCTTATCTTTTACCTATAGAGCCAGCTATGACCCTTACATAACTCCTACTACCTGACCCCATAGGGATCTGACAACAGCCAATAGAATACATGTTCTTGCACAGGAACAGGAAGCTGAAATACAAAGCCCAAAGAAAGTATAAAACCCCACCCACTCTCAACTCCATTTTGTCGGCAGCCCAGAACCACAAACCCATGTGGTTCTGCATCATCAATAAACCATCTTTCCAATCCATGTTTCCAGTGTCTTTCTCCCAGCTTGGAACTGGACCAAATGGATATTTCTTCCAACAGTTGTATACAACAAATTACTTCTAATTCAGCTCCCTCCTGTCCATCCACCACTCTGATAAACACAGGCCAGTTGCCAAGCAGCTGACTTTCGACCATGTGACCATGGGGATGCTGCAACAGTCATAAGTGGGAAAACCATCATAAATCATTTTTTTCCAGTGCTATTGCAAATTTGAACAGTCGTTAAACGAATGGTTGTAAGTCAAGGACTAGCTGTCTATCGAATTATTTGCGCGGCTTAATCATGGCTTATTGAGTTTACAGAATAGTAGCGTTTATACAATCATAAAGACTATTTTCTGAGTTTGCATGACCCGCTCAACTGTAAAGTGACTACACCGTCTGGAGGGGTACAATAGACTAGGCTCAAATGTGCTGAGACATTTTTTATTTAGTATTTTGCAGGTATCAAGCAACAGTTTATGGAAAATTTTGTGTTCCGGTTATAGCTCAGCAGACTTCAGACAAAGCCTCCTGGGTCCTGGCAGGTCCCTTTAAAAGGATCACATAGCAGATTATATATACAGTTTTCCATCTGGGACTACAAAGAATTCTTATCATTTGGATAAAGATCATGACGACGATGACGACGATGATGGTTTCTTATACCTTTTTGTCCCTGGGTAAGGTGGTTTATACAGATACAGATTAGCAGAGTTGGAAGGGACCTTATAGGTCATCTAATCCAACTCCCCCCACCCAGTAGACCCCACATCATTTTTGACAGATGGCAGCCCAGTCTCTTCTTGAAAGCTTCCAGTGATGAAACTCCCACAACTTCTGAAGGCAAACTGTTCCATTGGTTGATTATTCTCACTGCTGGAAAATTTCTCCTTATTTCCAGGTTGAATCTCTCCTTGTTCAGTTTCCATCCATTATTCCTTGTCTGGCCTTCAGGTGCTTTGGAAAACAGGTTGACCCCCTCCTCTCTGTGGCAGCCCCTCAAGTATTGGAAGGCTGCTATCATGTCTCCCCTGGTCCTTCTCTTCACTAGACTAGCCATGCCCAGTTCATGCAACTGTTCATTGTATGTTTTATGTAGAAACTTTACTTAATTCCATATCAATAATGAGGCAGGTTAGCTTGAGAGAGAGTAGCTGGCTCAAGGCCATTCAGCAAACTGCTAGGGCCAAGTTGGAATTTAATGCGTTCCAATCCTAGCCCACCACGTTGACCCCAGCACTGTCCTGGACCTCAAAACATAGGCAGTTCCCTAATATCATGCTTCGTTTGAATTTCATTTCACAAAGAGAGATGTCTTTAAAGGCTACACAACACTGGATGGTGTTCCAAGTAGAAAGCAATGGAAGATTTGCTAGTTCAGTGTAGGAGGTACTGGAACAGGATAAGAGACTCCAAAAGTCAAAGAACAGATTGTCTACATTTGCCTTAGAATGAATGGTACTTATATCATATGCCCGACTCAATTATTTTTGGAGCCTCAAGTTAATTTAATTGGTGTTCAAAAGTTCATGTCATCCATATGTTGATGGCTGTCAGGTGCAAAAGATCAGGTCCACACCTGAAGGTCCAATTCAACTGATTTATTGCTAATCATGCCTATGCACAGGCATCTTCTTGACTAACCGTTGGCACCTGCTTGAGTTAGATAAGGGAGCTGGACTTAGTTTGCTTGTGGCTATGTAGGGGCTGATCCAGGGGTGAAATCCAGCAGGTTCTGACAGGTTCTGGAGAACCTGTAGCAGAAATTTTGAGCAGTTCAGAGAAGCGGCAACGGAAATTTTGAGTAGTTTGGAGAACCGGCAAATACCACCTCTGGCTGGTCCCAGAATGGGTGGGAATGGAGATTTTGCAATATCCTTCCCCCAGGAGTGGGGAGGGAATGGGGATTTTGCAGTATCCTTCCCCTGGAGTGGGGTGGGAATGAAGATTTTGCAGTATCCTTCCCCTGCCACATCCACCAAGCCACACTTATAGAACCAGTAGTAAAAAAAAATTGATTTCTCCACTGTGTGTGAGTGAGATAGAAGTGGGAAAGCTATGATTAGCATTCAGGCAGACTGAATGCTTTCAAGAGTATCAAGCAAAAAAATTACCTGAGAGAGAAAAAGAACAGTAAGGCAGACCGTCTTGCTGTTTTCTCTAACCTTTTGCCACACAGTGTCCCTCAAGAGTGGTGACAGTTGCTGGAAAGAAGAAAGAAAGCAACAAGGGAGATATTTTTCCTTCAGGGCTAGCACAGATAGATTGCCATGTGAGAACTGAACAGTGTTTGTTTCATTCAGCCGGAACTGCTAACATACAAGTCAAAGCCTTGGGGGGGGGGGGATTTCGCATATAGCAGAGAACGATCATCATATTTCTCCCTGCTTGACTTCTGCCAGACAGCTAAGGCATTTCTGAGGGGTCCTTGATGCTTTCTGAGCCTGGTTGTTTTCTTGCAGACATGTCATTACCCAAATTAGGTAACATCATCATAAGGCATTTCTATTTAGAACATAGAATAACACTATGCTCCGTCCCATAATTGGGTAGACCAGGTTGCCCTGATAGACTGGTCGCACTAGAAAAAACACTTAATCTCTTCCCTGGTATAGCTGACAAAGGGAGGAGAGCCCGTGGCTTAGAGGTTAATACATCTACCTAATATGCAAGTAGCCCGGGTTTCGAATCCCAGAAGGGTATGGCTAGCTGATGAGAGCTAAATAGCTTGAAATAGATCTGTCCCTCCATCTTCCCTGAGTCTTCGCGCAGCCCAGTTCCAGAGTGCTGTCCAGGGTCCTGAGCATCAAACGTTGGGGGTATTACTTGGAATCCTGACAAGATCTATACTTATATCCATGATCCCGTTGTGAACCGTTAGTAAAGGTAAGTAGAACACATCCCTGGACTCTACCTATTCTTATTCTGATCAAATTACTCTCGCAGATAATAAACAATGAACTTTAGAACAAAACAGCAATTCCTGGAAGGTTTTTTGGGGTTTTTTTTGCTTGACACCTCATAGAACCTGGTCTTCCTAAAGCTCCTAACTGCTCTTTTACAGCAACAGATTAATTACACCAGGAATTCCCCTTCCTATTAATCATTTTTTAAAGAAAGGTCACACAATGCTTAATCACAGCACTGATAAGGACCACTTGTTTATTAATCAGTTTTCATCCACTGGAAGTAACAATGTGGCGGCTGCATCTAATTACTTATTTAATTTAGTTTCTGCCATGGACATGCCTTTCCCTTTATTATTATGAATGTACACATGAATTTATGTTTAATCACTAGCTAGATAGGCAATAATGCTGAGAGTTCTGTTTCAATCTACTAAGCTAAAGAAGATTGAGTTGTTTACTCCCTGTACTGATTGTGAGCATGGCATTATATTCCCTATGGCTGGGCTTCACAACAGGGGTGAAATCCAGCAGGTTCTGACAGGTTCTAGAGAACTGGTAGCGGACATTTTGAGCAGTTCGGAGAACCAGCAAATACCACTTCTGGCTGGCCCCAGAGTGGGGTGGGAATGGAGATTTTGCAATATCCTTCCCCTGTCACACCCACCAAGCCATGCCCACAGAACCAGTAGTAAAAAAAATTGGATTTCACCACTGCTTCACAACCTGTTTCAGAGCAAGGTAAATGGTACACAGCCATGATGGCACGCAACGCCATATCACCCAGCACGCGTGGCCTTGCCTTCCAGGTTTCTGGCATGTATGCGAGCGCAATGATCAGCTGTCCTTCGCACGCATGGCAATGCCGAAAACCAGTGCGCGCATGTGCACCAGCCAGCTGATTGTCAGGTACACATCTGCACCAGAACCCAGAAGTTCAGCTTTTCTGGAGCGCGATCCTTTTCCATGAGCAGCAGTGCCAAAAACCGGCCTGCACTTGTGTCAGGTGATCAGCTGATCATTGGGCATGCATGCATGCTAGAACCTGGAAGTTCGGTTTTTCTGGAGCGCAATCCCTTCACACGCGTGGCAGTGCCAAAAACCAGCCTGCAAATACATGCCAGCCAACTGATTGTCGGGTGCGCATGCATGCTAGAACCCGGAAGTTCAGCTTTTCCAGAACACTGCCCCAATGAGCGTGCGCACATGTGCGCACACAACATTTCCACACGACCTTTTTGGCACTCGGTGCCGAAAAGATTCGTCATCCCTGGTATACAGGAATCAATTTTCAAAAATGGGCAGAGCTAAAGCCAACCTGGAAGATCACTCAGAAGCCACAACTCATCCACAATGTGACTGCATATGTAGTTATGAGTATTGTTCATTTTGCCTATGTAACTTCCTGGGAATGGCAATCGTTACCAGTATTATTCTGGATGTAATTCAGGGTGTTGATTGTCATCTATAAATAATAACTAATAGATAAAAAAGCTCCCTTTTTATGACTCTGTAATCTCTTAATTCAGGGTAGAGTCAGGACAACTGGATGGAGCTGAGCATTTACTGGCCGGATGCCCTTCCTGATGCCACACGGAGTTCACAGCAGATAAAAAGTGATTTAGGAACATTTTCCACACTTAACACTATTACATCGTCTCACATGATCAAAATTCACTTGACACTCGGCAACTGGTTCATATTTATGACAGTTGCGATGCTTGGGATCACATAATCCCCTTTTGCGACTTTCTGACAAGGTAAGTCAATGGAGAAGCCAGATTCACTTAGAAACAGCTGCAGTGATTCACTTAACAACCATGGCAAGAAAGATTGTACAATGGAGCAAAACTCACTTAACAACTGTTTCACTTAGCAATAGAAAATATGGGCTCAATTGTGTTAGTAAATCAAGGATTACCTATACTTTGGACCAATATTTTTATTGAACTATCCAGTACTGCTCCAAGATTCTTTTCTAGATCAAAATCTGTCAGCACAGCAAATCACTTCCACATCGTGAGGAAAGTAATGAAAACTGTACGGTCACAAGGAGTGAAGACTGATTCAAGACAGTCTTCACTGACCTCTTCACTTCTGAATTAGTTGTTTCCAATAATAGCTACTTCATAAGCCGGCCAATTCTGCCTAAATCTACAACTGAAATACCCAAGCAGTGACTCGATCTATCTATCCTCAAATGCAATTTATTTCAGGTTGTAGAGATGTGTTCTGCCCCAGCTACGGACCCCAAAGAACACAGCACACACAAAGTCTGTACAAACCTTAGTTTACTAAATTAAATCAGTCTTTTTCAAATAAAGGCTCTTAATTAACTTTCTTAACAGCCTGCAAGAATCCAAAGAATAAATAATCGTAATCTTACTATGGTTGGCAGAAAGCCCAGAAGCAATTTGCAGAGAATTAAGATCAGGATGCGAAGGAGACTGAACGAAGTTGTTCCCTGAAAATTGCCTCAGTCATCGTCCTTCCTTAAATAGGCTAAGGGAGTGGCCAATTAGCCCCAAACCGTACTCTTGAGGAGAACTTCTCCTGAGGAGCCACTCCTGCCTTTTGGCAGCTCTGCGCGCCTGTGCATCGAGAAGAGGCTCCTCCTCTTCTTCCTCTTCACTTATGGGAGCTTCTGGAAGTTCTGAAGGCTCTGGCTGAATCCCCGCCTCTGGCACCACATCTTCTCCAGCCTCCTCATTGTCTGACTCGAGTGCCAGCTGCACAGGCTGCTGGCGGAGCACCACACCAGCCTCCTCGCTGTCGGAATCATCTACTAGCTGCACAGGTGCCTCAAAGAATACCTCTCTCTATTCCAAAACTCTCAGAAATGAAAACAGGTAGAAAACAAGGTACCAAAAAGCTCGTTTCACAATCTAACTTTCACTCTAATATACGGGTTTTGGTTTCGGAGTTAAGGTGCCAACCTGGAAACCAGAAGACTGTGAGTTCTAGTCCGGCCTTAGGCACGAAAGCCAGGTGGGTGACTTTGAACCAGACATTTTCTCTCGGCTCAGTTTACCTCACAGAGTTGTTTTTGTTTTGGGAAAAACAGTTGGGGAGGGAAGGAGCATTATGTACGTTCTTCACCTTGAGTTATTTATATATATAAAAAAATACAGGTGGAATAAAAATAAAGGCAAATGAATAAATATGCAAATATGGAGCGGGGGAAGCACTTGGCAAAAACATCAATCTCCTTTAGTTATTTGAAACACTAGATGCCAATCATAATTTTATCAAAAGGAATTAGGTCATGGATTCGCATTCATATCACACATCATCTTCTTCCCTGACCTGCCTAAAGCAGGATCCATTACGACACGATCTCATCAGATTCTTTTCTTGTAACAGGATTCAATAGCAATAGCAATACAAATTTAATAAAATGACAAAATGACAAAATGGCCCTTAGACTTATATACCGCTTCACAGTGTTTACAGCCCTCTCTAAGCAGTTTACAGAGTCAGTATCTTTTCCCCAACAATTCCGGTCCTCATTTTACCCACCTCAGAAGGATGGAAGGCTGAGTCAACCTTGAGCCGGTGAGACTCGAACTGCCGAATTGCTGGCAGCCGGCAATTAGCAGAAGTAACCTGCAGTACTGCAGTCTAACCACTGTGCCACCGCAGCTCTTTAGACTTTAAATATGGCAACCAACGTCCATATTCAAGTAGCAACGTAGATCCAATCCATCTGGTCACCAGGAGCGGAGCTCAACTTGAAAACTTTACTGTTACCGATTTAAAAATTCGGAGACACAGGATGTGGTCAGTACAGGTGGTCCTCGACTTACGACCACAACTGAGCCCAAAATTTCTGTTGTTGTGAGACAGAGTTTTGCCCCCATTTTACGATCTTTCTTGCCCAAATTGTTAAGTGAATCACTGAAGCTGATCAGTTAGTAACCCAGTTGTTAAGTGAATCTTGTTTCCGCATTGACTTGGCTTGCCAGACTGTCGCAAAAGGGGATCACGTGACCTTGGGACACAGCAACAGTCATAAATATGAATCAGTTGCCAAATTTCTGAATTGGGATCACCTGATTATGTGGATGCTGCACAGGTCATAACTTTGAAAAACGGCCGTAAATCACTTTTTTCAGTGCCGTTGTAACTTGGAACAGTCACTAAATGAACTGTTGTAAGTCGAGGACTACCTATATTAAGAGCAGTAGATCATCATGAAGATTTGCAAGACATTGTTATTCCAACTACAGGTAGTCCATACAACTTACAACAATTCATTTAGTGACGATTCCAAGTTACAACAGTGCTGAAAAAATGTGACTTAAGACCATTTTTTATACTTATGACTGTTGATCACGTGGTCATGTGACAAAAATTCTGCCACTTAACAACTGACTCATATTTATGACAGTTGCAGTGTCCCGGGGTCGTGTGATCACTTTTTGCGACCTTCTAACAAGCAAAGTCAATGGGGAAGCCAGATTCATTTAACAACAATGTCACTAACTTAACAACTGTAGTGATTCATTTAACAACTGTGGCAAGAACTTAGCAAATGTCTCACTTACCAGCAGAAATTTTGGGCTCAATTGTGGTTTTAAGTAGAAGACTACCTGTCCGGAGATAGTTCATACATCTCAAACCAAATTTATCATAATTAAAAATGACATCTAGAAAGGAGTTAATGTCCTGAGAAAGCATTTAGTAAAACTCTTTAATTTTATAAGATGATTCTTACAGAAAGCCGCAATCGGTTCTTGAAGAGAGACCAAAAGACGAACTCTTAATCACTTTTGTTGACTTTTCCACTTGAATTAATTATTATTAAAGGATGGAAGGGTTGCTAATCCAGACTAATGCCTTAGCCAGCATCAAGATCTATATCAGGGATCGGCAACCTTAAACACTCGAAGAGCCACGAAGGTCCTAACCGGAAGCCCCCGTTCAATTCTGGAGCTGACCAGGGATGGGTTCTAAATTTTTTTACTACCGGTTCTGTGGGCGTGGCTTATTTTGTGGGTGTGGCTTGGAGGTCATGTGACTAGGTGGGCGTGGCTAGCTGGTCAGAGGCATTTCTGGAAGGTCCTTGCACTTACGACCAGTCCTTGCACTTACGACCCGACTCATTTGTTTGCTTTTAACACTGATCAGCTGTAGGGCGGCCCTTTGAAGCCCCGTGGCAAGAGTTTAAACAGTTTTTTTTTCCCTCTAGTCATCAGCTGGGACTCAGGAGGCAGCAATAGATTGGGGGTGGGACCAAATAAAAGGTAAGAATAACGTGGGTGGGTGGGGGTGGGAGGGAGGGAGGGGAGAACCGGTTCGGTGATGTCATATCGTCACTGCTACCAGCTTGGCCAAACCGGACCGAACCGGGAGGAACCCACCACTGGAGCCGACTGGAAGTCCGGTTCCCCCACCATAAAGTCTCCTCTTAGCACGGCATCCTTTTTCCTCTACCTGTCCTAACCAAAAGCCCTATCAATTGTGGAGCCAACCGGTGACAGGGAGCCACAGCAGAGGGATGAAAGAGCCACATGCGGCTCCAGAGCCGCGGGTTGCTGACCCCTGATCTATATGGTTAATAAACATTACTTGCTGTGTTTTTACTATTTCTTTTTCCAGAAGGGTCTTTTTCCCAGCAACTGGACTTTTGTAAGGATTGAGAAGGGTACAGTTCATATTTCCACTCAAGGCATCTGCATCCTTAGAGTCTGCAAGGTGAAAATTGCAACTAGAAGAATAGCTGCCACCTATGCTATCGCGTGACATTGTCAAATTGACAGCATCCAAGTTAGATTTTTATTAGCTGGAAAAATGTAAAGGAAATGAGTCAGACGGCATCTACTCAGATTCCATTCCCAGAATTCTTGGTCCCTTGTGGGTTCTTTACTAAGTTTCCCTAGACGTTTAGAATTGTGGGATATTTATTCAAGATCCTTTCTTAAATATTCGTTTCAAAGACCTTGTGTTTCATTATGCTAGGAAAATGGTTATCATTTTTAACTGTTGTTGTTCAGTGGTGGTCAGTGGTGGGAATCAAATAATTTAATAACCCAGTTCGCCCAGGCTCAGGTTGGCTGTCGTGGGACCATGCCACATCCTCCAGCTCCTCCGCACAATCCTTCCACAATGGCCAACCCGACCCTGGGCGAACTGGTTGTTAAATTTCCACCCTTTGCCAAAAGGCTGTTTCCGAGGGTGCTTGTCTGCACGTTGGCCTCGCGGCTGTTTGAATCTTCTGGATGCGGCTCCTTTAAGAGGTGAGATTTTTGAGGAATGAGGAGGGGGGGTTCACCATAGAGACAAGGAGTTGATGCTCCCGAGAGCTTGCGCGGGATGGTGAAGAATTGGGGGGGAAGTAGAGGGAGGGATTCCCCCCCTTCCTGTGGAGCTGCGTGCAGTGGGTGTTGGTCAGTCTGCATGCAAAAGTGAGAGCGGCGAGGAATTAAGTTGGCAGCACGATCAAAGCTGGGCCCAATGTAGGGGAGGCTGTGGGGTTAGTTTGGCCAGGTAAATTATTACACCCTGTTAGAGTTTGAAGCAATCCAACCAGCACACAAGTAAACAATTCAGCAGGATTCAAAACTTCTTTATATACATAATAACACACAAGGCAAATATACAATACCCACGCTGGTTTTTCCAACATGGTAGAGAGAAGAGATTGTAAGTAGGTACAAACACAGACCGGGGACAGCAGAGACAAGACTTCTCCTATATACAGAACAGTTGAGCTAAACCATGTCCAGGCTCCAAACTGTTTCAGTCACCAAACAGTCCTCATTGGCTGACCTGTTGCTATGCCTATTCCAGTTCATGAATATATCTACACTGACACCCCCTGCCCCCAGCTATCACAGTTAGCACTGTGCTGAGCTACAATGGAGAAACAGGCAATGGAGCAGCTGGCATGAGGGAAAGAGGAGGAGCAGGGAGAAGAAAGAGGGAAAGCGGTCTTCTCTTTCCCTTGCGCTCCATTGACCATTTCTCCATTGTTTCTCCATTGCAGCACAGTGCCCAGAATCCATTTTGATAGTGGGCAGTGGGTAATTTAACAACTGGTTTGTCTGAACCGGTGCGAACCAGCTGAATCCCACCACTGCTAAATCATATCTGATTCTTCGTGACTCCATGGACCACAGCATGCCAGGCCCCCTTGTCCTCCACTGTCTCTCAGAGTTTGCTCAAATTCATATTCATTGCATCGATGGTACTATCTAACTATCTCTTCCTTTGCTGTCCCCTTCTCCTTTTGCCTTCCATCTTTCCCAACATCAGGGTCTTTCTTTTCCAATGAGTCCTCTCTTCTTATTAGGTGGTCAAAGTATTTGAATTTCTGTTTCAGTATTTGTCATTCCAGGGTTGTAGCCAGGAATGAAATGCTACCGGTTCGCACCGGTTCAAGCGAACTGGTAGTGGCGGCGTGAGGTTTGGTGAACTGATAGCGGCGGCAGCACGAGGCTCCGCCCACCCGCCCAGAGTCGTTACTTCCTGGTTTTAACCAGGAAGTAACCTGTTTTTGACCCTCTGCACATGTGCAGAAGGCTTTGCGCATGTGCAGAGGGTCCAAAATCGCACACAACACACCCGCCTGAAAGAAGCGAGTGCGTGTGCACAGAGCGCACTCTTCCAAACCAGTAGGGAAGGTAAGTAGATTTCACCCCTGATTGTAGCCCTAACACAACTGGAAGGCAAGAGGATGGAAAAACCTATTGTAAACCTTTAGTGCTTCTGTTGTGGACCATAAAGATGGGATGGCTCACTGAAAGCCAATTGGGAATCTCCCTTGCCATATAATTCAGATCCCCAGTGTGGTTCTTATTCCTATCCATGAGCCTGCAAATAACTCCATGTCAAGTATGATCGTTTAAAATTTATTTATATATTAACAATATTCTTATGCCAATGGGAGTTGTCTTCCTTGGTGGGGCTGAAAAGTCAAGATGGCAGCTCCAAGAAAGCTGCACAATGCACCAAAAAATGAAACAATGCATCACGTGTATGATCTTGACAGCCATCTTGATTTTTTTTAACCCTTCCACCATGGGCTACCCCTTCTGCATATTTCACTATGCAGAAAATATTAGAAGAGCCCAATGCAAAACCACTTTCCAAAATATAGTAAAATACTGTATGTAAATAGAATAATACTGGTCCAGAGGGGGAAAAAAGACTGTGACATGATAACAGTATTCCAGTATTTGAAGGGCTGCTACAAAGAAGAGGGGGTCAAATTATTCACCAAAGCACAAGAAACAATGGTTGGAAACTAATCAAGGGCAACCTGGAATTAAGGATAAACTTCTTAACAGTGAGGACAATTAATCAGTGGAACAGCTGGGGTGTAGAAGTTGTGGATGCTTCAACACTGGAGGTTTTTAAGATGAGATTGGACAACCATCTATCTGAAATGATATAGGACAGTGATGGCTAACCTTTTTGCCATCGCGTGCCAAAAGCGTGGGGAGCGCGGGGGGGGGCGCATGCGCGTGTGCCCACACCCATAATTCTATGCGCCCTGCCCCTATGCATGCGTGCATGACCTCTCCCACGCTCCCCCCACTTTTGGCACATGATGGCACGGGGGGCCGGTAGGCCCTTTTTTTGCTCTCTCCAGGCTCCAGAGCCTTTCCGGCCTCTGCGGGGGTGGGGAAGGCTGCTTTTGCCCTACCCAGGCTCCTAGAGAGACTCTGGAGCCTGGGGAGAGCCAAAAACGGGCCTTCCCCACACCCCCAGACCCTTCGGAGGCAGGAAACAGCCTGTTTCCCTATTTCCGGTGGGCCCAGAAGGCCCGAAACTCAGCCGGCTGAGCTGAGCTCGTGTGCCCACCGATATGGCTCTGTGTGCCATCTGTGGCGTGCGTGCCATAGGTTCGCCATCATGGATATAGGATCTCCGGCTTGAACGGGGGGGGCTGGACTAGAAGACCTCCAAGGTCCCTTCCAGTTCTATTCTGATTAAAACAGTCATATTAAGCTTTGAAAGTTAATCCTTATCAAATGTCCATTTTGTTATTCTTTCTATTTGGGGGGGGGGAATAGATGACAAGTTCATGTGTCACAGAGCTTCAGTTGTCAGCGCTTCAACGCTGGCATAGAGAGCAGAGGAGAGAGAGAGATAAACTCTGAACTTTTGCCTGCTAAATCCCTTTGAAATCGGGTTGTCGTGGAAATGAGGAGGGGGGACATTCCTGGGAAATGACGAGACAAGAGGTCTGAAGAATGACTTAATAATAATATTTATTTTATTTTATTTCTTGGAAGATAGCCAATGAGAAGCAGAGATTTGGGGATCGGAAAGGGAGGGATTGGGGGGCAAAAGGTCAGTCTTGTCTGCATCGAGTCATGATCCGGTGGCTGTGCTCAATTAAAGAAAAGATTTCCTTAAAGATTGGCAGTTTGGAAATTCATTTATTTTGAGATAGCATCGATGTCTGACATCAGTTTGATTTCCCAGATGTCTCATGAAAATAAATTTATTTAGAGATAAAAGACATATCTAGAAGATATTGCAGCTTGGTTGAATCCTGCAGATAGGTGATGTGTTTTTGTGCGATAAAATAAAAAAGGCAAAGGCAAGTAAGTGTCAGCCTTATGAGGTATACTAGAAAGGAAACATGACCAGATGAGCTAATTCTATTTTATTGTAAAAATCACATTAACAGAATCTCGCAAGTCCAAAAGCACATCCCTCTCCACCATTTTCATTTACCCATCTTCACTTGCCAGCCAGGGGTGTTTATTCAGTAGGTTCTGACAGGTTCTGGAGAACTGGTAGCGGAAATTTTGAGTAGCTCGGAGAACCAGCAAATACCACCTCTGGTTGGCCCCAGAGTGGGGTGGGAATGGGGATGTTGCAGTATACTTCCTCTGGAGTGGGGTGGGAATGGGGATGTTGCAGTATCCTTCCCCCAGGAGTGGGGAGGGAATGGGGATTTTGCAGTATCTTTCCCCTGGAGTGGGGAGGGAATGGGGATTTTGCAGTATCCTTCCCTTGCCACGCTCACCAAGCCACATCATGTCCACCAAGCCACAGCCTAGTAAAAATTTCACTGGTAGTAAATTTTTTTGAATTCCACCACTATTACTAGCCCAAAAAACTAAGGAGGGTCTTTTCTGAGCCTCTTGCCCTTCCCACATTTCTGCTATGGGGTCAGCTGCCTTTTATTCAATTGATTTCTTGACTGAATCTCTTTGTCCCGACTTCCAAGGTCATTCCCACATACCATTCCAGTAAGTCAGAAAGATGGAACATCATCCCCATCCATTTGATTGTCTGAGTGATTCTGCCCAAAATGACAACCATTTTTTTTTTTAGGGTCTCTATCAGAATCTTAAAATTCCAAATCTGTCAACTGACAATATTATAACAGAGCAGTTAAGCTTAGCTGCTATGCGCAACAGATTATTACTGTCTAATTTGACCTTAGTTTAGGAGGGAGCAGGGGTGGGCTGCTGGGGGTTCGCAGGAGTTCGGGATAACCTGTAGCTAAGATTCTGTGCAGTTCGGAGCACCCCCAAATCCCACTCCTGGCTGGCCCCACCTACTCAGCCCCTCCTCTCCCAGGAGTCCCCCTGTGGCCCCTTTTGGATGCAGGTAAGTGCAGAATGTTCATGGAGGGTCGGGGAAGACGGGCCTACCAGAAGTTTGGGAAGGCAAGAAATGGGGTTGTTTCTGGCCTCCAGAGGGCCTCTGGAGCCTGGGGAGGCCATTTTTGCACTCCCAGAGGCTTGAAGAAAGCCTCCGGAGCCTGGGGAGGGCAAAAACGCCCCCCCCACACACCATGGTGCAGGAGGCCGACTACGCCACACCCAACATGGCCACGCCCATCCAGTAACCGGACAGAGAACCCCTTGCTAAAATTTTTGAAGCTGACCTCTGGGAGGGAGGTCTTCTGGTGTTTTGGGAAGAGAGCATCATCTGTGGGGCAAATCTTTTGTTAGTTCAAGGTTTCATGTTATGTGCAAATACAGAAAGGGGGTTAATTGTGAAGGAGTATTCTGGAAGAGTAAGAGGCAACTCAGTCCAGATATCGTATCAAGAGCCTTGGTAGTACAGTGGTCTAAAGCACTCTGTTATTAAGACCAGCTGCCTGCAATTACTGCAGGTTCGAATCTCGCCAGACTCAAGGTTGACTCAGCCTTCCATCCTTTCTAAGGTGGGTAAATTGAGGACCCAGTTGTGAGGGCAATAAGCTGACTTTGTATAAATATACAAAAGGATGAAGGCTATTGCTTAGTGCATTGTAAGCCGCCCTGAGTCTCCGGAGAAGGGCGGCATATAAATCAAATTTAAAAAAAAAAAAAGAGCCATAGTGGCGCAGTGGTTAAAATGCAGTATTGCAGACTAGCTTTGTTCTCATTGCCAGGAGTTCAATTCCTTCGATCCTGACTGGCTCAAGGTTGACTCAGCCTTCCGTCCTTCTGAGGTTGGTCAAATGAGGACTCAAATTGTTGGGGGTGGTGGAGGTGATATGCTGACTCTGTAAACCGCTTAGAGAGGGCTATAAAGCACGGTGAAGTGGTATACAAGTCTAAGGGCTACTGCTACCATGTGTGAGAGAAAGAGGATGAAGACAGTCCTCCCTAATAGTTCCCAGTGTGTATTATAGATGCAGGTAGTAGAGTGCTCAGTCTGGCAAGATTTTGTCTATAGGTGTGAAACAATTTTTAAATAATCCCTCAGCCTGGAAGAAATGTTATGTTACATTCTTGGTTTTGGACCTGACATTAATTGAGTAACTGTGTTGAACCTGATGTCTGAATGCAACTGTAGTGTATTCCACTGAGTCAAGCGTGAGATAATTTAGTAGATTTATTTGAGAGGAAGAACAACAGGAAGACAGCAATGAGGACTAAAAGATTACTATATTTTTCCTAGTTCCCTTAACATTCAACAGATTAATTTAATGTTGTGGTGTGCCTTCTCATTTTTTTCCCCCCAACATTTCCCCATTCCTATTTATGATTTCCCCGGCTTGCTTTTCTCCTGCAAATAGATAAGAGTGTGAAAACCTGGCAATTTTAGCCTCTCAACTATCAGCATAGAGACACACAAGTGCAAACAACAGGAGACAAGATGTTTAAGTGAGTTTTTGAAAGAAAACCTTGGACAATAGCAACAACATTCTCAGAATTACAACAGTTTTGCGTCTTGGGATCAAATTTAACGGTGGTGGGAAAAACTCCTTCCAGACCTCTCCCCCAAAAACATTTCCAGTGTTACCTGCTGCAAGACATCATTGCATTACTCATATTAACCCCCGAAGTCGTGATCTGTATTCTTTGCAAACAGAGAACAACAAATACATTCATTTCAAAGTAGAACAATTGGTGGAGAAAAAAGAAAAAAGAAAGAAATACCGATATTAAAGCAGGAAGAATGAACTGAAGATATAAAGCGAGCAAAGAAACAGAAGGTAAAATGGGTCTCTCTCTCTCTTTTTTTTTTTTGTATAATAATGCATATCTGTAGTTCTTCTCATAATAACATGAATTCAATCCAATTTTTCTTTTTACCTTTCTTTTCGTGACACAATTTTTCAGATTACGGTTTATCAATAAAAGAAGCTCCTAGAGATAAAGGGCTGCTCCTTTGTATAGGCAAATCATAAACTGTTAGGGGAAATTTCTATCAGTCCTTATCCCAAAATTATTGTCATTTCAGATTGAATTATGTTGCCACGTTGCGGAATGAGTTGAGAATTGAATGAAAGATTTCTGAGACGGCATTATTGTGCCATTTTAGGCGGCCCATCTTTGCGATACAATTCAATATAATACTATATTCCATGTAGTAATTGAGGAAGAAGACGAAGTAAAACCAGGAAATTATTCTGCCAGGAGGAAACTAAATTGACTGTATCTAGGACTCAGATAAGAGCATTCTTTTCTCTGTTTCTCTTTCTCTGTTGATTGTTCTTTTCTATAAGGAGATATTATATTTTGTGCAAACAAAGGAACTTTTAAATATGTCACCTGCAGGCTAAAGTCTATATCTCAAGAAGTTATCTTATTCTAGGACAAGAAGGAAGCATTTGCACAACAGGAGATGTCAGCAGCCCTATTTAGCCAGATGGGTACAATTTCTCTTTCTAGCCTCATCAGGAACATTGAAGATAGCATGGTCCATGATTTTATGACATCATGGAAGTGTCTGAAATGGAAAAAAAATTATACCTCTTTTGTTTGGTGATATGTTTGTTTGCTATCAGGTAGGTTTGAAGGAGAACGTTCAAAGGTGCTTTTTTCTTGAGGCAACTCTTGGATTTTTCTGATTTTTCTTTGAAGATTTTTTTCTGTCAGAGCTAAAGAAGCTTCTTGGATGAGAAGTGAAACATCTTCAAAGAAAAACCAGAAAGTCCAGTTGCCTCTTCAAAAAAAGGACCTTTGGAACAACCATGACCTGGATGACTGAGAATCTCCCAGAGGTGGGTTTCAGCAGGTTCTGACCAGTTCTGGAGAACCGGTAGCAGAAATTTTGAGTAGTTTGGAGAACCGGTAGTAAAAATTCTGGCCCCGCCCCCATCTATTCTCTGCCTCCCAAGTCCCAGCTGATCGGGAGGAAGTGGGGATTTTGTGGTAACCTTCCCTTGGATTGGTGACAGAATGGAGATTTTACAGTATCCTTCCCCTGCCATGCCCACCAAGCTACACCCACAGAACTGGTAGTAAAAATTTTTGAAACCCACCACTGGAATCTCCATAGATGTTTTGAAGGAGAAAATAGGTACTTTAAACCTATAGAAGCTAACATTTTGCATCTTAAAGCAACACCCAAATAAGAAAAAATGATCCACTAGAGTTCTGGAATCGAGATTTTTTTAAGCGATACTATAAAATGCATGAAGTCTCTAAAAATCTTGATGTGAGCAGCACCCTCACCTGCAAATGACAAAGACTGGTTTGAAATGTTCAGCCACATACACTGGCCAGGACTCTGATGGTTGAAAATGGAAAATACTGTACTCATGGTCTATGCATGATGCATGCCTTTTACATAGGCTAGTCTACCTTGGAATTTTGGGAACTCTAGTCCAGGGCTCTTCAAACTTGGCAACTTCAAGACTTGTAGACTTCAACTCCCAGAATTCCTCAGCCACCTGTGCTGACTGGGGGATTTTGGGAGTTGAAGTCCACCAGTCTTAAAAGTTGCCGGTTTTGGAGACCTCCTGCTGTAGTCCAATACAATCAAAAGGCCAGCAGGTTAGGAAAGATGAGAAGGGATCTATTTCAGCTATGCATTTAATCTGCCACTTACAGATCTTCTTACAATCTTGAAGGGGCAGTGGTGGGATTCAGCCAGTTCGCACCACTTCGGGAGAACCGGCTGTTAACTTTCTGAGCAGTTTGGCAAACTGGTTGTTGGAAGAAATCATTAGGCAGAGAACCGGTTGTTAAATTACTTGAATCCCACCACTGTGAAGGGGGGTCTTTTGCACTTAAAAATGGGAGGAGCTAACATTGTACATTGTGGCTGTCATCTTGACCATATCCCATGGGCATCAGTGGTGGAATTCAATTTTTTATACTACTGGTTCTGTGGGCGTAGCTTGGTGGGCGTGGTGTGGCTTGGTGGGCGTGACAGAGGAAGGATACTGCAAAATCTCCAGTCCCACCCCACTCCACGGGAAGGATACTGCAAAATTTCCACTCCCACCCCACTCCAGGAGGAAGGATATTGCAAAATCTCCATTCCCACCCACTCTGGGGCCAGCCAGAGGTGGTATTTGCCAGTTCTCTGAACTACTCAAAATTTCCACTACCGGTTCTCCAGAACCTGTCAGAACCTGCTGAATAACGCCCCCTGGTGGGTACCCCTTGGCTGATGGGAAGAGACCTGTTCTTCTCCCTAATTTAGAATAGTTATTTCAGTGGTGGTTATTTTGTTTGCTTGGTCCATCCAAGGGGGTGACTTAAGTAAGTTCAAAGTGCTAAATCGACGCACTTTTGACTGCTCATGCATTTATTTATTTTGCAAAGAAGCCAATCTGGAAATGGATCATTTTTCCCCCTATAGGAAACAAATTCAGAGCACTGGGCAAGCATCTAAAATGGCTGACTCATGGCTTCTCCCTTTTTTTTTTCTCTGTAGACTTTACTAATTTGTTACAGACTTTTAAGATGAATATTTAATTGACACAAACATGCTGATGACTACACTTAGCACAAAGACAGATGTCAAATACTGCACATACGTCAAATCCTGGGTGGATGTCAATTCCCAGAATTCCCCAACCATCTTGTGGCTCCAGAGCTTCAAAATGACCCTCAAATTTCATAATCGATACTTTATGGTTCATTTATTCCACCTTTATTATTTTTATAAATAGCTCAAGGTGGGGAACATACCCATCACTTCATCACACTTCCCATCTTTTAAGTTTAATTGATCATATAGTGATTTTTTTTTATTGAGGAGGAGGAGAATGCTGTTGATTACCCTTCTTACTTCCCCTTTGAAATTGCTCAAGGAAGGAGGAGGAGGAGGAGGAGGAGGAGGAGGAGGAGGAGGAGGAGGAGGAGGAGAAGGAGGAGATGAAGAAGAGAAAAAGGAAGAACAAAAAGAAAGAACAAAAAGAAGAGAAAGCGTAAGAATAAAAAGGAAGAAAGAAGAACAAAAAGGAAGAAGAAGAGGAGGAAGAGGTGGAGGAGGAAGAAGAGGAGGAGGAGGAAGAAGAAGAGAAAAAGGAAGAACAAAAAGAAAAGAACAAAAAGGAAGAAGAATAAAGGAAGAATAAAAAGGAAGGAAGAAGAACAAAAAGGAAGAAGAAGAGAAAAGGGAAGAACAAAAAGAAAGAAGAACAAAAAGGAAGAAGAGAAAAAGGAAGAAGAAAAAGGAAGAAGAACAAAAAGGAAGAAGAGGAGGAGGAGAAGGAAGAGAAGAAGGAGGAGGAGGAGGAAGAGGAGGAGGCGGCAGAGAAGATATTGGATCTAGATTCATTCAGTGAACTGAGGACTCCCAGAATTCCTCAGCCAGGACTGACTCTGTTCAGAAATGCAGAAGGGAACTGAGGCACTTTCCTTCTGGTAAGTTTCTGGTTTTTGGTTGTAGGCTTATTATCTTGCTAGAGCTGTGCTGCTAACCCCTTCAATCTTCTAAGCTTGCTCTGTCTCTACTATATTCCTCTGATGGCTGAGAAGAGAGGAGATCCAGCTGGTTCTCAATCAAAAGGAAGCTAATCCGATAATCGCTTGGACCGACCAAAAGTAGCTGGCATCCTGGAGATGCAAGGCAAGATCAGAGAGATGGCAGCATCGTTTTCCATGATGCCTTCGAAAATTTAGAGAGGTGGTCTACAGAATATGCTATTGCCAGAAAATGTGGCTGTTGGTACGGACAGTATTAAAGCTTCCAATAGAAGAGAATATATGTAGCTCAGGATTGAACTGTGGAGTCTTTGATGCTCTCTGAGCTCGATTGTTTGCTTGAAGACATTTCATTACCCAATTAGGTAACATCATCAGGCTAGGGAGTGTGGGGCTTGCTCCATTTTATGTACAGTACCTTGCCTTTTCAGTATTGGTGGGGGATATGTTTTGCTTCTTGGTATTTCCTTGATTAAGCCCTGCTTATATGAGCAATTGTTGTATATAAACAGGGAGCAAACCCCACACACGCTAGCAGTGATTATGTTACCTAGTTGGGTGATGAAATGTCTGCAAACAACAAACAACCTTAGATACCACCAAGGATTCCACAATATTACAATTTGATTACTTCTGGATTGTTTGGGAACGGGGGGTGATTTAACATGAGGTGCAAAGCATTTGAAGGGTAGGCTTCAAAGTGTTGTGCAAATCCAGAAAATGGACTGATTCAGTGTCAGCCCTACAAGGTAGACTAGACTAAAAGAATCACAATCCCATATTGGGCAGGACCACTTTTCTGTCGAATACAAGAGTCTTGCGATTCTCAATGTGCTCTCTTCCTCCCTCACTTTATCTTCATGTGAACTAGGGAGGGTCCTGTCTGAGATGTTTCCTCATTTTCTTGGCCCTGGCTGAAGTCCGTCTTATCTGACTGTTGTCTTGATAGCAGCATTTCCTCCTGTCCTTCAAGGACCATCTCCATGCCCTCTATATTCAATAATTAAGTTAAATGTGTTGAATTAACTGTCTTGTTCTAATTCCATCGACCTCTCCCACTTGGTCAGGCAGGGAGGATATATTGGTCAGTTAAAGAATTTCAGCTGGTGGAATCCAGGAAGAGAATGTTCTCCTCAGTGGTGAAATCCAATTTTTTTTTTACTACCGGTTCTGTGGGCGTGGCTTGGTGGGTGTGGCAGGGGAAGGATACTGCAAAATCTCCATTCCCACCCCCTTCCAGGGGAAGGATACTGCAAAATCTCCATTCCCTCCCCACTCCAGAGGGAAGGATATTGCAAAATCTCCATTCCCACCCCACTCTGGGGCCAGCCAGAGATGGCATTTGCTGGTTCTCCAAACTGCTCAAAATTTCCGCTACCGGTTCTCCAGAACCTGCTGGATTTCACCCCTGGTTCTCTTCCATTACTTCCACTCTTTGAAATAACTTACTCTCCTTTTTCTGGCCTTCTGGAAGGGTGCCAAACCTGGCTCCATCAATTGGCACAGGGTTTTAAGTGTGGTGGACCAACAGTCAGCAGAATTTAGAATCTCTGCTGTGCAGGAAGTGGGTGATGACAGACCCTCCCCTAACAGTTCATCGTGTATATAGCTAGTAGCTATGCAGATTGTTGCTTTAGTCTGGCAAGATTCTGTCTACAGGCAAACAACACTAAAGAAACTACTCAGAAGTAATTTTGTGTGTTGAATTTATGTTTTACCGACAAAGAAATAAAGAGAGACTAGTATAGATCTATTTCAAGCTATTTAGCTCTCATCAGCTAGCCATACCATTCTGGGATTCAAAAACAGCAGTATGCTCCATCCAGTGGTGGGTTTTAAATTTTTTTCCTACCGGTTCTGTGGGTGTGGCTTGGTGGGTGTGGCATGGCTTGGTGGGCGTGGCTTGGTGAGCGTGACAGGGGAAGGATACTGTAAGATCTCCATTCTCACCTCACTCCAGGGAAAGGTTACTGCAAAATCCCCATTTCCTCCTGATCAGTGGGACTTGGGAGGCAGCGAATAGATGGGGCAGGGCTAGTCAGAGGTGGTATTTACTGGTTCTCTGAACTACTCAAAATTTCCACTACTGGTTCTCTAGAACTGGTCAGAACCTGCTGAAACCCACCTCTGGCTCCATCCCATAATTGGGTAAACCAGGTTGCCCTGATAAACTGGTCTCATCAGAAAAAAACACTCAGAAGTAACTTCAGCTGTCATTCTTGGTTCTTTGGGCCTACAAGACTAAAAGTTTGATATGCAACACTGGAGGTGGTTTTTCTTGATTTGAGGCAGTCCCTTCGCCTCTTTTAAACTTTCTAACCCCCTGATGTTAACCTTGTTTTAAATTCTGTTCTTATTTTTGATTTTTTAATGGCATTGATTATAATCCATCCAAAGTCACTTAGGTGAGATGGGCAGGATAGTAATTTGATAAACAAACAAACAAACAAATACAAGAAGCCTCCCAATCAGGGGTGAAATCCAGCAGGTCCTGACAGGTTCTGGAGAACTGGTAGCGGAAATTTTGAGCAGTTCAGAGAACCGGCAAATACCACCTCTGGCTGGCCCCAGAGAGGAGTGGGAATGGAGATTTTGCAATATCCTTCCCCCAGGAGTGGGGAGGGAATGGGGATTTTGCAGTATCCTTCCCCTGCCACGCCCACCAAGCCACACCATGCCCACCAAACCACGCCCAGAGAACCGGTAGTTAAAAAATTTGGATTTCACCACTGCTCCCAATGTATCTCCGCCTTCCCAGTCTCTAAATAAGGAAATAAGGTTTCTGGGTGAAGGACCCCCCCCCAGCAGTGACCCCAAGTACTTTGCAAGCCAGAATGAGCCATCATGGGAACCCGCTCCTTTTTACGAGAAAACACACCGAGGAAGATCCTACACTTCCTTGAGACAGGAAAGGAAGCAATCCCTGAAAGGCAGGGGTGAAATCCAGCAGGTTCTGGAGAACTGGTAGCGGAAATTTTGAGCAGTTCAGAGAACCGGCAAAAACCACCTCTGGCTGACCTCCGCGAGGGGTGGGAATGCAGATTTTGCAACATCCTTCCCCCAGGAGTGAGGAGGGAATGGGGATTTTGCAGTATCCTTCTCCTGCCACGCCCACCAAGCCACACCCACAGAACCCGTAGTAAAACAAATTGGATTTCACCACTGCTGAAAGGGCACTACTTTATTCACTACTCGGGGGCTCTCCAAAGGGAAGAAACTCTGCCCATGCCCAGAGGTAGCCAACTGCTGAACCATCCTAAGGTTTGCAAAACCAGGGAAGATGGAGTGGGGGGGGGGGAGAGAGTGACGCATGGTGCCCGCCGCCAGGACGATTTCAAAGCCAGCCTTTATTTATTAATTTTAATTTTATTTATTAATTTTAATTTTATTTATTAATTTTAATTTTATTCATTAATTTTTGGCGCTTCTGGCACCAGGATCAGCCCGGTATTTTTTTTTTTTTTTATTTCTTCCTGCAGGTCCCCAGGCAGCGGGGCTCCGGGAAACCGGCAGGCGTTCCGCCCCCCCCCCCGCCTCAAATTCTCGTGTCCGCAAGGAACGAACGGAGGCGGCGGCGGGCTGGAAGGAACGCGAGAAGCAAGCGCCAACCAAGCAGATGCCCGCTTTGGCGCTCTGCAGCAGCAGCAGCAGCAGCAGCAGAAGGAAAAGCAGCAGCAAGGACGGAGCGCGCGCCGGTCTGCCGAACGGTCCCCGGATGGCGCGCGCTCCTCTCTGCTTTGCTCCGCTCCTGGCGGAGGGAGGGGGAAAAGCGGGAGGGAGGGAGGGAAGGAGGGAGGGAGGCCGCCTCCATCTCGGTCCAGCGGCAGCGCGAGGAAGGAGGAGGAGGAGGAGGAAGAGGAGGAGGAGGAGAGGAAGCGAAATGAAGGGGCCGAGGAGGAAACCCAAAAGAGTTCGCTTGAAAAAGAGCGAGGCAGAGTTCTGAAGGCAGCGCCGGCAGCGGAGTTTGCTCGCTCTCCATCCTCGCTTCTTCTTCTTTTTTTTTTTTTTCTCCTTCTTTGATCCTTTTCCTTTCCTTTCCTTTCTTTCTTTCTTTTGGCCTGGCCAAACAACTAGCCTAACCTTAAACCACCTTCAGGCTTTTCTCCTGCTTTCTTTTTCACCCTTCCTCCTTTTCTTTCTTTTTTTCTTTCTTTCTCTTCTTCTTCTTCCTTTCTCTAGCTCTCCCTCTCTCTCCCTCTCTTCTCTTTCACCTTGGTGCCCGATCCCCTGGGCGCACGATCCCGGTGTCCGATCACCTGGGAAGAGGAGGAGGAGGAGGAGGAGGAGGAGGAGGAGGTCACCCCTGAGCATCACAGGCGACAAGATTTTCCAGCTCAATTCCCAAAGCTGGGAAGGACTCTCTCTCTCTCTCTCTTTCTCTCTCTTTTTGCCTTGCCTGAATGTGATTTGCACCTGGCCGCAAAGGGGGGACGCGCCTCACTTTGCTTTCTCCGGGTACCTTAGCCAGCCCATCACCTGTCACCTGTCAGGGGAGTGTGAAGCCGGCGGAGCGAGAATGTATCAGGGCCACATGCAGGTAAGTCACCTCCGGAGCTGCCTTTGAAAGGTGCAGCAGGCGGTCAAGTTTGGAGGGGACTTGGCGGGTTGGCTGGGACCCCCTCTTTGGATGGGGAGTTGTGGTGGGGGGCAAATGGGTCTTTGCCTGTCACAACAGGTGGATGGGTCCCAGAGAGCCTCGTTCACAGCTGGGAACTTCAGGAGGAAACTTTAAGGATCCCACCTGGCTCTGGGTTTGACCTTTCCAACAGGTCGGTCCTCTCCCCAGGTGAAGGGACGCATGTGGGAATCAAAGATCGGCACCCTGGATGAGAGGTCTGTGTGTCAACTGAAGGGCAGACAATAAGTGGGTTCTTTTTTCTTTTTTTTAAAGTGGGTCTGAAAGATCTGCTTGGGATCTCACCCCCAAATTCCCTTCTGCACTATGTGCTTTGGGGGGTTTTTTTTGCTCTCTTTTCTTGATCTCTCTATGACCAAGGAGATGTTCTATGGGGTTCCTCAAAAAAACAAAAACAAAATGCATGTGGTATTTCCCCCACCTGGAATCGTGATGACTGCCTTCTCGCGGTCATTTCCAAGTCCTTCGCCTTCTTTGTGTCTGGCCTGGCTTTCCAAAAAAAACCCCCCCAAATCCAAGCATTTGTGTGTATGTGTGTGTAAGGTTTTAGAATTCCAAACTCATCTCTTCAGCATCTATGGATGTAGCCTCCTGCTTCTATTGATCCAAACCCAGGTATGGCACTGGTGCTTATCTTTTTTTTCTTGGTACACGGTGGAATTATGACTTTAACCTTGACTCTCTTTATTCTCTCTTCACGTGGTCCTTCTCCTTTAAAGAAAACTGGTGTTATTGTGGCAGGAAGCGCTCACATTGTGGACCGATGACATCTCTGCAGCTCTTGGTTTTTTTGGGTTTTTTTCCCCCCACATGCCACAGAAATCTGATTCCCTACCTCAAATTTCTCCCCATTTTTCCTAGAATAGAAAATATTTCTATCCTCTAATATAGTATGAGTGCTGATTGGGATCTAACATGTGGAAATAGCAAATGTGTTTGTATAGAAAGAAAGCCTCGGAATGGAGAAAAATATCCCCGTTTTATAATTTTCTGTGGTTTGGGGGGTGATCGATCAACCCTTACAGATGTCACTATCAACTGCAGAGGTGCATATATAACATGACAAGTCAAGTTAAATGAGCATCCTGACTCAGCAATTCTTGGTTTCTAAAACTAAATGCTTTTCAAACTCCTCTTTTTTGCTTCCCTAACTTTGTATCTCAGAAATATCTAGAAGTGAAGAGAAGGTTTGTAGCAAGTAAATCAGAAAACTATTATAACAAAAGAGAAGAAATAAACATTTAAAAACCCAGACAACTTAAATGCATCCTCTTTTTGCATAAACCCTGTTTTTGGTTTTTTTTAAAAAAAATCCTATTATGAGCTAAATGAACTCTGAAAGTTAAGTACAATGTTATTGCTCTGTCAGTTAAAATCCTGTGCAGGCTTGTTTAAAATTAACCCAGGGTAATCTTGGTGCCCAAGATTAGGTTGCAAATTTATTTTTCTCTGTTGATTTCAGCAGGAATCACTCCAGCATCGTCACAAATTGGGTTCAGTATATTTTTCTCTTTCTGATTTATTTATGAGCTTTATATTGGGATACTTTGTATTCTGCTATTGTTTAAATACAACTTAAAGTTAACTGTTTTTTTTTTTAAAATCATATTACTATATCTATCCATTTCATTATGAGAAATAAACAGGTTGCAGGGTTTTTCCCCCTTCAAAATTTGCATTGGGGAGGTAGACCTGGAAATTACCTGGCATGGATGAAAATAGATGAAATACAATATCAGCTGTTTTAAATCTTAAGCAATTCAGATCTCTGAGGCATTTATTTCATCGCCAGAGAACTAACTATATTTCTTAAAAATCTTGAAATGATTTGCTAGAATCAAAAGGCCCACTACTAATTTTAATAAATCTATACAATACATTGTGTCAAGCTTGTGAAAAGTGCTGCTTAGTACATGTACTTGGAAATTTGTGGGAAAATTTGTATATTTTCATTCCAAACAAGAATGTGAATGATCACAACTGATTGTTGTTAAATACAACAAGAACAAAAAAAACCCCTAGGAATAATACATCAAGACTTTAGTTCAATCATCATTTTAAAAAATGGCTGATTTATATAATGCTACTTATTGATGTGACGGTGTCTTTGCTTTCGGTTGTATATCATTAATCTAAGAATAATATGTTTAACTGATAATCTGATTTCACAAACTTTCAAAATGTTAAAACTTTATTATTTTTCATTAGAAATCTGCAAAGATCCCCACAACTTTCTTTTTCTTATTTCGCACAGTTTTTTTTTTTTTCATTGATCAGATACATAGTTTCTGCCTTTAACATTTATCCTTTGTCCGGTTCTCTGATTTTGACCTCAACTTTGGACCAACTCTATATCTTTTTCTGTTGTTCTTTTTTTTCGCCTTACAATATTTTTCCAGTTAAGTTTATTTTGACTAGTTCCTGGTTTGGGTAGTAGAACATTAACAAACTGGAGAAGTTGGAATAACAAAATAACAATAACAAAAATGAAACGATTTTTAAAAGTTCACCTTCACTCTTTCAAAAAAAAAAAAGTGTCTGCCACGGAACAGTTTTGCAAAAACAGCAACCTGCCATAGGGTCTAGAAAGAGTTTGCCGAGTGCCAAATTTGCCTCTTTTTTCAAACAATAGTGTAAATCTAATTAATTGAGTAGCAGAGAGATAGACTTAAAAGTTGCTTTGGGTTATTTGACTATTGAAAACTTGCTTCCTAGAGTTGTTTTGCATTGGATTTGAGATTCTTAGTAATGTTGTGACATGCTCAAATACAGTGAATAGAAGGTTTAGCTACAAAAAATGGTTTTTTTCTGAGTTCACTGCTCCTCTTATATAGCTCTGTTGGTCAGGCAAAAAAATTGGTTCGGAAAGCTCACTGTTTTTTCTTTTCTTTTCCTGTCTCTGATAGTATTTGTTTTTAGATTTCTCTATGAATGAATGCTGCAGGCTATTTTAAAAGTAGAAATCTCATAAGGGAATTTGCAGATGATCTAGACACAGTTGTATTATGAACTGGCTCCCTAGACTTTTAAAGTCTTTGAGGATA